>NC_068439.1:24325460-24510460 GCF_023373465.1 Oncorhynchus keta
GATGCCATTTAAGACTGGCACATGGTTTTAGGGATTAATATGTCCCTAGCAAGGTTTAAATAAACTGTTTCACACCCCCATAAAAGTCATACAAGTTTTTTATGTGGTTCTTTGTGTTTGTTGTGTAAACCATAGTGGTTTGTCCACATATTTCAGATGGATGAGGCAAACAACCATTGTTTCTTATTATTCCAAGGGGCTTTCACAACCAAAATGTTTATTTTGAATTCCTCTGTAAAGAACTGTTCTGAGCTAAACAGTGTTGATGTGGCAGTCAGTCCAGTGGCTTTCAAAAGCATTTATGTGGTTGTTGTCACTGAGAGGTTTCTCAAGGTTGGTCTTAAGAGAAAACATTTGTTTTTTTAAAAGAAGGTTCAAAACCAAAATCATACCACAGCTCAGACCACAGGTCCCCGACTAACAATAATGGGAAATTCCTGAGATCCAGTGGTGTAACTACATTCTTTATCTAGTGGTTAGAGCATTGGGCAGGTAACCGAAAGGTTGCTGGATCGAATCCCCGAGCTGACCAAGGTAAAAATATGTCGTTCTGTTAGAGCAAGGCAGTTAACCCACTGTTACCTGGGCGCTGAAGACGCGTGGATGTCGATTATGGCAGCCCCCCACCTCTCTGATTCAGAGGGGTTGGGTTAAATGCAGAAGACACATTTCAGTTGTATTCAGTTGAACTGACTAGGTATCACCCTTTCCCTATGTACTACATTATGTAGGGACATATTGACCCCAGGTGAATTCAACTCCTCCCCTTTGTAGTACACTCTATACATGTAACTGACTGGTAATGGTGAAACTCTATCTGAACTCAAGCGTTAATCTTCTTCTCCAGGCAACACGTGTTATGTCAGACCTGTCCTCTTCCTGACACTGCTAAGAAATAACATACCCATTTAGAAATTCCTCTAAATCCCAAACACCATCGGAACATTTAGGATAGCCATTTTCAAGGGAAACACTTCTTTCTTCCTCTTAGTTTCTCTATGCCAGTGGCCCCAAGAAGTTCCATCCTGGTTCCGTGACTGCCAGTCCATCAATCAAATTCAAGAGTGAACCAAAAGGCTTTTATGAGTGGGTTCTGTTTGGGAGAGCTAAAGTTTGGAAACAGCCCTGTTTTTTTCCCCTCATCCAGACTGGTATTGATCATAAGTAATATTTTCCCTGGCTGGCCTGTGGGTAGGGAGGGAGACAGAGAGCTGGTTCCTCAGACAGATGGGCATTGTGGTCTATCCTAGCTGAGGCTCCTGGCCATGTTTGCATTCCAAATGACACCCTATTCCCTTTATAGTGCACTACTTTTCACCAGAGCTCATAGGGATATTGCACTTCAGTGCAATACATAGGGAATAGGGTGCCATTTGGGTCACAGACATGTTCATGTCCAGTAGAGAAAACACTGCCCCCACACAAACACACCCTCACTGTAGTGTACTGTATGTATTGGTTCCTGTTCAAATGCTATACAATTAAAACATTTCCTTGCTTCCTTGAATTCATAAGTACAGATCTAACACAGTTGGACAGATGAAAGCAAGGACTCCAATACATAGCTTACAGGATCAACCGTCTGTGATCACTTCAAGGAAGGGACGAAAGGTATATGTAATGAAATAATGGTATACATAGGCGTAACCTACATGGCGTGCTTTTACATCTGAAATGCTTGCTGTTTGGGATTTTAGGCTGGGTTTCTGTATAGCACTGTGACATCTGCTGGTTTAAAAAGGGCTTTATAAATACATCTGATTGATTGATTCACAATAAACCAAATTGTATTGTGCCTATATCAAAAACAGTTTTCCCCAAGACAAAAGGACAATCTAACCAACAAAATATAGCAATCACACATCTTGTCATCTTACCAAACAGCACTTAAGACTACATGGCTTGGAATTACTCAATTAGTTTTGTTTTCTGAAAATGCAATGATTTCTTTAAAAAAGGAATGTTTATTCAAAGTATTTCAACAAGAGATGGAGCAAAATGAGAATCAAAAACACTTAAGCATCCAAAGGAATAGTCTTTATTTACCAAAGAAAAGTCTTGACAATGCCAACTATTGACATTCTTAAACTTTAGTTGTTTTCTTTCCTTGGATTAGAGGAGAACCTGTCACCCTCTGTGAGTTATCATGTTCAATTTAGCATTATGAACATAAAGACTCAAGGATGACACATGTAACTTGTGAGAATCAATTCAAATTCATATTCTTCTGTTCTGGAGTCACAATTTCATTAATGAAACAAGGAGAAATTGCACAATTTGAAATGAGCGGTGATGGAAGGCTCCTTGGGGCAACACAACCTCCACCCTTCTAACCTCGTCCCCTGGTTCAATTGCTAGCCAACCACATAGACAGAGAGAAAGCCAACTGGTGGATGAGAATACCACTCTTCAAGTTCAATTATTTTATCAATTCAGTATAGCCTGGTCACAGATCTGTTTGTGCTCTTGCCAACTCCATTGCTCATTGTCAAGCCACACGTTTGGGATGACCATGAGTGACAAGGAGCTGAAACTCAGGTCAGAAAAGGTCAGCCCCTTGGGGCCAACACAACGTCCTCCACCCTTCCAAGTTCAGTTCTTTTTCTTTTGATACTCCTTCCTGCCGCCTTTATCGCTGGCAAAGTTGCGAACGCGTCTGATCCTGGTCAGCTGGGTCTGTATGGTCTCCATGATGTCCACGTGGTCGGGAATGTGGACGTAGCGCACGTTCCTGGCCGTGATAAACAGATCGGCCAGCTGACTGAGCCGTCCGCGGCGGTCCCGGTACAGCACCTGTGGTCGACCACATTGGAAGGATTAGGATATACTTTATTGTCACCAAAGGGGAAAATCGTCTTGGATAATTAAAGAATGTGCTGCTGCATCCACATAGAATAAATAAACACATAAAATCTCATTGTGAACATTGAGTGAACATTGGAAAAACGTGTATTTAACACTTGTGTCATCCTCTGGAGTTATTTGTACTTTAACATTATTGTTTCTAAATGTAAAAATCTGTTTTACCCAAAAATCAACCAAAAAAATCACCTCCTCCAGACGCACGTTCATGAAGGCGTCCACGTTGACCACACGCCCCCTCGCCGTGCTTTCATCCCTCAGGTCCACGGTGGTCACCTCCCCCTGAAGCCCCTGGAGAAGGATCACTAGACTGTTCTCTGCTATGGTGCGCTCCCTGATCGAATGGGACACCTCCATTGGTCCTGCTTAGGTTGAGGATAGAGCCAGGGAAGACTATGGAGAGGGAGGAAAGGGTCTGTGTATAAAATGTAAAGACTTGTTATTGATTCGTTTCCAAAACGTTTCTTGCAAAAACGGCATTATGGGTAGACCTATCATATATTATTATTATTATAATTCACGCGTTGGATCTGTATTCCCATCTGACGCATGGACCAGAGCCACTATTTTGGAAAAACGCGACACCGTGCGCACAATAAATACGTTCTCGCGGTACAGCACAACATCTTTACTTTGGTGGGTTACTAAAGTATATATAAGTCAAGTCACTAAACATAGAGAAAGAATCTCCTAAAGGATCAATGGAAGGCGACAAAGCTAGATAATTCGTTGTAGTAGCGCGATGGACTAGAGTTACAACAGAAGCTGGATAACACTGACTTTACACAAAGCTAAGAAGCGAGCGTACATTTAGGTTGATTCGTTTATATTCAGGAGAAACCAAGGTTAAGTGTACTTAGAGAAGAACTTCGTAGCTAATCATGTCAACGGAGCAAACTTGAGGATGAAAGTAAACCGCCGGAGCAGTTTGATGACGTTTCACAACTGTGTCGTCTACGTCACCACCAACTGACACGCAGGGCCCATGTATTTGGAAACTTGCCAATGTCTTGAACAACACTACCAAGTCGACTACTCCTCGTCTTTTTCTCCGCGGTGTCTACAATCATGGCCAATAACATGACACTTCTCTGGTGCACCTTCTCCGTTCCGTGCTGGCGGGTTATGATCGCTCTGGAGGAGAAAATGTTGCAGGGATACAACCAGACGCTGTTGGACTTCGATAAAGAAGAGCACAAATCTACAATAGTCATGGACCTCAACCCCCGGGCACAGCTCCCTACATTCAAACACGGGGACTGCATAGTGAACGAGTCCTATGGAGCATGCATGTATTTGGAAAACCAGTTCAGGTCCCAGGGGACCCAGATGATTCCTGAGGGTCTAGCCGAACAGGCCCTGATGTACCAACGCATGTTTGAAGGCCAAACCTTCTACGAGAAACTTAGTGATGTGGTCTACTATGAATATTATGTCCCTCGGGGAGAGAGACATGACTCTGCTATCAAGAGGAACAAAGATAACCTTGCAATTGAAATTCAACTGTGGGAGGGATACTTTCAGAAGATGGAGGCAGGCTCTTACCTGGCAGGAAAAGCCTTCTCGTTGGCTGATGTCCTTGTCTTCCCCACCATTGCCTACTCCTTCCGCTCTGGGCTGTCAGCAGAGAGTTACCCCAAACTGAGAGCATACTACTCTATGATGAAGGACAGACCAAGTGTCAAAACTACCTGGCCCCCACACTGGCTAGAAGACCAGGAAAAACCTCAGTGGGGTGACTTTCTCAAAGAGCTCTGAGACTCACTCCTACTAAAGGAACACATTATTTAAAGTATTATAGGCACTTAAAATCTACGTACACTATATATACACAAGTATGTGGACACCCCTTCAAGTTAGTGGATTCGGCTGACAGGTGTATAAAATCGAGCACACATCCATGCAATCTCCATAGACAAACATTGCCAGTAGAATGGCCTTACTGAAGAGCTCAGTGACTTTCAGTGTGGTGGCGTCATATGATGCCACCTTTCCAGCAAGTCAGTTCGTCAAGTTTCTTCTCTGCTAGAGCTGCCCTGGTCAACTATAAGTGGTTATTGTGTGGTGAAACGTCTAGGAGCAACAACGGCTCAGTCGAGAAGTGGTAGGCCACACAAGCTCTTAGAACAGGATCGCAGAGTGCTGAAGCGCATAAAAATAATTCGTCCTCGGTTGCAACACTCACTACCGAGTTCCAAACTGCCTCTGGAAGCAATGTCAGCATAAGGACTGTTCGTTGAGAGCTTCAGGAAATAGGTTTCCATGGCTGAGCAGCCGCACACAAGCCTAAGATCACTATGCACAATGCCAACCGTCGACTGGAGTGGTGTAAAGCTCGCCGCCGTTGGACTCCGAAGCAGTGAAAACTCGTTCTCCGGTGTGATGAATCACGCTCCACCATCTCGCAGAGTCCTGACCTCAACCCCATTGAACAACTTTAGGATGACCTTACTCCTGTGGCTGAATGGAAGCAACATCCCCGCAACAATGTTCCAACATCTAGTGGAAAGCCTTCCCAGAAGAGTGGAGGCTGTTATAGCAGCAAAGGGAGGGGACCAACTCCTTATGAATGCCCATCATTTTGGAATGAGATGTTCGTCAAGCAGGTGTCCACATACTTTTAGTTATGTAGTGTAGTTTCCCTTGGTTGCACACCTCATGAAACGGAAAAGTTGCTTTTTTTTGTGGATTTACACATTTGTTTTTGTAACAAACAAAGGCTGTTTTGTACTGTAACACCATCTATGTTTGTAAGAACATGACATAACAAGAAAACATGTTTTTAGAAATACATGGCTCTGCTGGCATGTTGTTACTACTCCCCCTGCTGGCGATCTGAGGATCCTTCAGAAAATAACATGATCTGTGCAAATCTACAAAAATACATATGTGGAAAAAGATGCTTGAGTGTTGGTTTATTGAAGACAACTGCTTCTTATATTCAATGACTGGTAGATCATTTACCAAAATATGAAGTGCCACCGAATACAAAAATAAAACTCATACATACTATATATAAATATTCTCTATATACACAAGATTTTCTTCATAGAATCATCAACATTACAAATATACAATATATTCATATCTACAATACTTTTCATTTATTTTTACAGTCTTATACTTCACTTTTTGCACTCGTTTTAAGATGTAATCTACAAACCAAAATAGCACCACCAGAGGGATGAAAAGATAGACTAAAGTAATACGTGATTCAACTTTTGTCCAACAAACGGGCCTAAGAGGTAATGTTGAGTTTGTGTATGTAAGCATTGATTGACCAGCTCAAGTATAGTGGATAACCACAGTAACATTAAGCACCCAAACTACAATAGGCATCTTGCCCAAACTACAATACTGATTTTACAGCTCTACCCACCAGAACCTCATCATAATCAACATTATAGTTCAATAAGTTCATCCATCATGGCCAGCAGGTCATCCCCCTTGTTGCTTGGTCCCTCTGGTGATTCAGTCTGTTCAGGCTCCCCGGTAAACTCTCCCGCGATCCGAGCCAGTTCTGTGTTGACTTGCACGTCCTGAAAAGGGGGGAAAAAAACACTTAATTTGATGCATAATCAGTACAATAATGAACTACAACTATTGCTTGATACAGATATGCTGTTGAGATTAATGGGTTTTAGTGGAGATTGTAAAAGAGAGCTGAGCAGGAATACACACCAATGATATGGTGATCTTTGGTTTGTCAGTCTGATGCTAGGTTGCCTGCCGAGAGTACTTAGCACCTCTGAACAGAGTACCAGCCGTAATTTGCAAACCGATCTACATGTAGAAACGCTTGAAAATGTCAGCAGTCAGACGGTCCCTAAAACACACTGCGGCGAACAAACGCCAGATGAACGGCAGGTCGCATTCGGTGTGTAATTGCTATGAAATCACTCAATACCATCATACCTGTGTTGCTTGAATATTAATCACTTGGAATGACTGATCCCCATTCCCTCCTGATGCTCCACTGTAGAAGACAAAGATCATTCCTTCACACATACCAATTACTTGCTCTGATCAAACCAAATTATAGATGATCAAGATGCTGCAATGTGCATCACAATCACTGTTAAACAAAGAACTAAGGCACGAGTAGTGAAAGAGAACTCACGCCTCCTCTTCCTCTTGGTCTGTGGCAAAGAGGTTGACCCGGAACCCTGTTTCAGTGTTTCGGTTCTGAACCTTCATTCCACCCAGCAGTCGAGCCAGCAGGTTCAGCTCCTCTTTGGCCAGGGGATTGGGTTCAGAGTTCGCCTGTGGAACAATAAGTATATATAGTGGGTATGCATCCCAAATGGCACTATATAGGGAATAGGGTGCCATTTCGGTTGCAGATTGGTTTACTTGGGTTTACTGCCCCCCATGTGGATCAGCTGGTAGAGCATGGCGCTTGGCGCTTGCAACGCTAAGGTTATGTGTTCAATTTCCATGTTGGACCATTATGAAAAAGTAGAAAAAATGTATGCAATTTGCTCTGGATAACAGTGTCTGCTAAATTACTCAAATGTACAGTAAGTGCTAGTGCCTCAAGAGGGCAGGCAGTCTTTACTGTGCTTGTAAGCATGTACACCTGGGGTTTATGGATCAAGTCTCTCAGAGTAGGAGTGCTAGGATCAGGTCCTACCTGTCCATGTAGTCTTATTCAATGTAATCTAAAAGGCAAAACTGATCCTAAATCAGCACCCCTACGTTGAGATGCATGATACAAAAATGAGGGCACTTTAAGTGGAATGAAGTGTGTTCAGAGTTCTACCTTTTGAGAGTAGTTCTTGGATGTGTGAGTTTCTTCTGGTTGAGTCACTCTGTACCTGTTAGAATTCAACAGATACATATCGATTTAAAACAAACAGCTAATATAGATTTCCGACTCTGATGTTTAATGGTCGAGCCTCCATGCCAGGTGAAGTAGGTAGTTACTTACATATTTGTCCCAATTCGGGTGACTCTATCTCCAAACCGCTCAAAGGAGCCCACTCGGATGGAGCTGGTGTAACTGCCTCCAGTGGGGAACTCCCATCTCTTCCACTCCTTCCCATTGCTACTAAACATCCTGTGATAACAGGAAGTCAGAGATGAAACCCTGAATTCAGATTGGTTACACTGATGTCTTCAGGTTGAAACGCATCTAAAAGGGAACTAGTAAAAAAAGGAACAGACTTGCAAAATACTTCCACTAACTGTAGCATGCAAAGCATGACCATCAATACAATTCCTCTTGGCCTTTACAATGAATATCTATATGACCTCTCAGTCACTACTCATGGAGACCAGGTAGTTGATCCGCTAACTAGCGGTTCAAATATGTTTAACACCTCTGTCGCGTTACTGCCAAGTTAACCTAACGTAGCAGGTATAGAAAGATGCCTGAGCGGAGTTCCCACTTCAGTTTTTTCAGGGGAAATGGAAGTTAGGTTGAAAATATTATATCCCTGAAAAACAGATCTTAGCGTTTTCTGGCGACTCCACATTGGCTACTGCCAAGTAGATTACCTGATTAACCCTGGGACTTCTGTCCCATGGGGCACTGGGCCTGTGGTCGAGAGAGCAAAGCGTCCATTGGGATTCTGCACTTTATCCTTGAGGAAAAGTGATACCTGTCAGAGACAACATTCATATTTGTTTTTGTCAACAGCAGTATCGGTCCAAATACTATTTTTTGTATTGATTACATATTTTTTTATACAGAAACATTTAGTTTTCAACAGCCGATAAAGATAAAAAGGGACTTACCCTGACATGCATGTCTTGAAGAAATATGAGAAGCGTTTGTCGGAGGAGTTGAAATTCCCCATCAGACAAGGGTGTATACACCTTTAACAAACAGGAACAGTAGAAAAGAGTACACCAGACTTAGCTTGGCATTACAAGCAGGATGTGGGCGAGACAGCAAATGAAGGCGATATTTTTGTAGTTTAGGTAAAGCATGCATGTAATCTGTCACAATGAATCAGGTTGAGTCCCAAATAGCACCCAATTCCTTACAAAATTGCACTACTTTTGACCAGAGTCCTATAAACCCATTTCCCAATCATGTCATGAAAAGTTATGTGTGCAGTTCCGAATCAGAAGCCGTTTTGTTTACATAGAAGTAAATAAGATCACATCTGACTCCAGATGCAGCTCATGTAAATTAGGAAACACTATTGTCTACATCATCACAGGTGTCAGAAGATTGATTACCTGGCAAGCTTGAGAGGCAAGGTAAAATGTCACAAACAGAGCTAGATAGAATAAGCCAGAGGAATAATATATTTGTTGAGTATAGCTATAGCCATTAATCTTGTGTTGTCATTGTCAACACTTACTCAGTGCTAAGTTTGTCAAGGTCCTGACATCAGTGTATAGCTCTCTGCTACAGGGCTTTTTGTTGCGAGCATGTACACAGATCACTCGAACATGATACTTTTTTGTAAAAAAAAAATGCCATATGGGCCCTCATCAAAAGTAGTGCACTATATAGGGAATAGAGTGCCAGTGACAGGTCCGTACCTCAATGATCTTTCGGTGTGTCTCGTCCACTTGGTTGAGAACACTGGGGGTGTCTCTCACAAACTCCCGGATGGCGTCTATGTGATTGTATGAAATAATCAGCAGGTCTCTGGGACGTGGACACAGCAGGAGTTGGTATTTGAAAGCCATCACCATCAATTCATAAAGCTATACAGAAAACAGCAGACAAAAGAAAACACAAATTACGGTACGTTGAATGCCATATAAGATGGCATGACCAGTATTTTCTAATCTACTCATATTTGAAAGGGGCCTGTTGACGGGCCTAGTGGTCGAGAGTAAAAGGGATAGGCCGCAGTGTTTCACATTTAAGCTGTGTTCGAATACTCATACTAACCTCACTATTAGTGACATGAATTGAGTATATAAACCCAGCAAAAAAATAAACATTCCTTTTTCAGGACCCTGTCTTTCAAAGATAATTAGAAAAAATCCAATTAACTTCACAGATCTTCATTGTAAAGGGTTTAAACACTGTTTCCCATGCTTGTTCAATGAACCATTAACAATTAATGAACATGCACCTGTGGAACAGTCGTCAAGACACTACAGCTTCCAGACGGTAGGCAATTAAGGTCACAGTTCTGAAAACTTAGGAAACTAAAGAGGCCTTTCTACTGACTCTGAAAAACACCAAAAGAAAGATGCCCAGGGTCCCTGCTCATCTGCGTGAAAGTGCCTTAAGCATGCTGCAAGGAGGCATGAGGACTGCAGATGTGGCCAGGGCAATAAATTGCAATGTCCGTACTGTGAGACGATTAAGACAGCGCTACAGGGAGACAGGACGGACAGCTGATTGTCCTCGCAGTGGCAGACCACATGTAACAACACCTGCACAGGATCAGTACATCCGAACATCACACCTGCGGGACAGGTACGGGATGGCAACAACAACTGCCTGAGTTACACCAGGAACACACAATCCCCCCCATCAGTGCTCAGACTGTCTGCAATAGCCTGAGAGGGTGGCAGGGTAGCCTAGTGGTTAGAGCGGTGGACTAGTAACCAGAAGGTTGCGAGTTCAAACCCCTGAGTTGACAAGGTACAAATCTGTCCTTCTGCCCCTGAACAGTTAACCCACTGTTCCCAGGCTGTCACTAAAAATAAGAATTTGTTCTTAACTGACTTGCCTGGTAAAAAATAAATAATAATATATATTTTTTTCATTAAAAAGAGAGGCTGGACTGGGGGCTTAAGGCAGGTCATCACCGGCAACAACATTGCCTATGGGCACAAACCCACCGTCGCTGGGCCAGACAGGACTGGCAAAAGTGCTCTTCACTGACGAGTCGCGGTTTTGTCTCACCAGGGGTGACGGTTTGGGGCGATGTGTCACAGCATCATCGGACTGAGCTTGTTGTCATTGCAGGCAATCTCAATGCTGCGCGTTACTGGGAAGACATCCTCCTCCCTCATGTGGTACCCTTCCTGCAGGCTCATCCTGACATGACCCTCTAGCATGACAATGCCACCAGCCATACTGCTCGTTCTGTGCGTGATTTCCTGCAAGACAGGAATGTCAGTGTTCAGCCATGGCCAGCGAAGAGCCCGGATCGCAATCCCAATGAGCACATCTGGGACCTGTTGGATCGGAGGGTGAGGGCTAGGGCCATTCCCTCCAGAAATGTCAGAGAACTTGCAGGTGCCTTCATCAGGGACACATTATTCCATGTCTGTGGAACTTGTTCAGTTTATGTCTCAGTTGTTGAATCTTGTTATATTCATACAAATATTTACACGTCAAGTTTGCTGAAAATAAACGCAGTTGACAGTGAGAGGACGTTTCTTTTTTTGCTGAGTTAAGTATGCTTATTGGTCATAGTATGGATATAGTTAGTATGCCAAAAGTTCCTGGATGTCGTACTAAATTCGCCAAAATTCGAAGTATACATGCAGTGGACACTATTGCCGTGCTTTTATGGCCCATAATGCAATTCTTCTAAAAATGGGCATGGCGTCACGTTTTCAGATTTGAAGAAAATGGCAGAAAATATGCAGCCGAAGTCCTACAAAAGCGGATACAAATTCATTGCTTTAACCAACTATGAAAAATGTTAAATGTTGAGCAATGTAAAAAAGTATTGACTTTTCAAATAAGTTACAATACACGTTGTGTTCGCTGACAATTTGTTAGCTACACTATCCTTACAAACCGCATAGCTTTACAGCAGTAGGTACCGATATGTTTGCTAATGTTAGCTACCTAACGTTAGTTGGCTACAAATACGCCCAACTTGCCAGGCAGTATTATTAGCTATCTGCTATCTAACTAACTACCCAACGTTTATTGACTTGATTATTCACATCATTCTACTCCGATTTCAGAGCACTCTCGCCCAGAATAACTGATGAATTTACGAACACTCAACACCCGGTGAATATGGCCGGTGTTAGTAAACGTCGGCAAAAAAATTGTTGCCAGCAGCATAGTTACGCTCTAGACAATATGAAAACAGCCTAACCAGCTCTGCTAGGGTGAGTAAAATAGTCAGAGTGAGGTGTTCTCAGTCTCATTTGTGTCTGGAAGTAGCAAGCCAATGTTAGCCAGTTAGCTTGGGTGCTTGACTTTCGTTGAACGCTCAGATCAACCCTCGGCCAGAGCTTCCAGTGTGCGCTCTCTGAATGATCCGAATTTATGAACAGAGTCTGTTCTAGATTCGCTATAGATTTATGAATGCCCAGAGTGCACTCTGGCACTCCGGATTGAATTTACAAACACAACCGAAATCATAATGTTTAGCTAGTCATCTGTTATGCTAACAAGCTAGCAAGAGGTTTCATAGCAACAGTATCAACTTCCAGTAGACAGGCGGAGCTCTAGTACGCTCAACTGAAATGATACCGTTCGTTTACAGTATACTAAAATAAACTAATGTAGTATATACTCATTAAGTATAGTACACAGTATGTTAGTATGGGTATTCGAACACAGCTTTAGTTTTTCCCCCAGCACTACACAGCTGATTTAAAAGGGGCAGATTGAAAGTGGCAGTGCAGTCAAAAACGTATTTCCCCTTTTGTTTTAGTCTTCACCCTATGAGGTTGATGTCACACTCTGAAATTGTGAAAATGATGATAATGCCTTTTAGTGCAAGACCTTTTTGAAAATAATTTCAGTCTGCTCAGGTGGGATGGAGTTTTTGGCCCATAGCATGACGTCACAATCTGATCTGATTATTCTGACCAATGACCAGTCATATTTTATTTGCATATGTATCCTCCTACTTTGAAGGGGTAAGCGGGTAGGGTTGATTCAATCCACCAATCAGGGCTGTGTATGTAAATTCACTGGCAAAAAAATATATTTTGAGTTATTTTCATGAAATAAAGTGATTTATTAGCTATACAGTGATGATTTACAGTAAACAGACTACAATGGAGGCTTTAAATTATCAAGTAATTTCTAAACTTGGATTATTTGAATTAGGGCCTCTAGTCTACTGTATGTTGCCTACCCTATCCATGCTGGCAGGGTTGAGCCTCATGATGGAGGCATGGGCTAGTCGTGTTAGCACTGTTCTCAGAGCCCTATTACTGTAGAGGTCCTGAGGCTTCAGCAGTTCCTCCATGAAGGCCTTACTGAACATGGTGGCTATGATGTCATTCATAACTATAGACATGATAGGACAGACAGAAACAGTTAATTTATTAAGGACTTGAACAAAACAAAAATGTTAAAAAAGTCAATTTGGTTATGAATGCATTTTAGGTGATACAAAATAAAGGTGATAAAATGGAGGTACAGAAAAGAATCCCAAAAATGTGATAAATTTGATAATTAATTTGATAAATTCAACACATGCCCAATATATAAGATTGTTGAACATCATAGAATTGCAGTGCTGTCTTGTATAACAAGCTTTTTCACTCATGTATTGGACCTAGGGCTACACTGACGAATAGTGCAGTAGTACAGAATACAGGCTATAGCTAGGATACATGGGGAGAGGGATGTGACTGGCTAGGAAAATACCTCTTTTTCTGTCGTCATCTGACCATACACCTGCAATAAAGTCATGTTTAGGGAAATAAATATGTTAATGAGGGCAAAAATATAATATGTTGAGGGGGGGGGTTAAATTCAAACTGCTACTACACCAAAGATACTTGCAAATTAACTCATACATTTAAAGATTTGCAAACTAACAGAGTGATGCTGAGACTTTTTTTAAAAACTTGAACTGTGCAGATGCAAAGTTTGGTAACAAGATGACAGAACAAAAAGTCATTCTGTTACCAAACTTTACATCTGCACTGTTCTTCAACTGTGTTTTTGTAAAAGATTCTGTTGAAATTGTTAACAGTAGTCATTGTGCATAGTGCTTTATTGTTTGTTTAACTTTGCAATCATTGGTTTTTGTTTGACATACATTTTAAAGCAAAAAATCTGAGTCAGCATCACTCCGTTACCATAGAATTGCCCAGATCAGGGGTAGGCAACCCTGTTCCTGGAGTGCTGCAGGATTTAGTTTCAACTAGGCACCACACCTGACCAACTGAGCTCATTGTTCAGTTCAATGGACTGTCTGAATTCAACACCTGGTCTTCCAGGTTGGTTAAATCAAAACATGAAGTGGCACTCCAGGACCAGGGCTGTCTACCCCTGGCCCAGATGAATAGGTTTCCCCTATTCATGTGGGACTGAGGTTAGTCATCTAACTAGTTAGGCTAATTAGAAAGGGTTAGGATTAATTGGGAGCCTATTGTGTGCGCAGCTAACATGCCTTCAGTAGCTAGCTATGATAATCTAGTTTCAGACTACCTTTCTGTGTATTATCATCGGCGGTATTCTGAGTTTGAAGACGTTGGTCCAGAATATAGAGCATTTCTCCGCCGAGGTTAATAAAAACTAGAGGAAGTGTTCTCATAGACATCTTGTAGAACCAGAGGATTAGCTAGCAAGCTAGTTAGCTCACTTGCTGTATTGGTGGACCGTGCTGTACTGAGACTGTGGATAACTACCTTAATCTGCTAACCTTGTAGTAAATGCATAATGTCAAAAGGCTCAAATAGACCGTTTAAATTAGCCTAGTCCAGGTAAAAGTTAGTCGATGGTTTCTTCAACCTCTGCTCCGCTCTTCAATCACAAAGTGGACAAGTGCAACAGTTGCGCAGGACAGATGGCTAGTTGATTCGCTCAAAGTCGCGTGGCACAGCGGAACACAACCAATCAGACAAATTTAACCACATCATAGACCAACCTCTGTCTTTCCAGTCGTGATGGGCATTCCGGCTCTTTTCAGTGAGCCGGCTCGTTCGGCTCAGCTCACCAAAAAGAGCCGACTGTTTTGGCTTCCAAACGGCTCTTTCAAACAGTTTGCGATAGTTTGACTATGATTGGTGTTAAAACAATTCGAATTAAATTATTAAATTAAATCATACTCTACCTTAACCACAATGTATTTAAAAATGCAATGGTTTGTTATGAAAAGTAATGCTATTAAACATTTGCATTTAAAGTAGAATTTTTTAAATGTATTGCAATGAAACAAGCAGGGAGCAGGTCTCGAACCCTCGATCTTCTAGCCTGAAGTCCAGCGCTCAATCGACTGTCCCATAACAGCATACTCGAGCGGCAGAGTCGATATCCACGGTTATAAACCCAGGGTCGTTACAGTATATAAACGAAGTGCATATAAATCTAACCATTCAAAACGAATATAAATCTGAACAGCATAATAGAATATTGCACCATATCAAAGGGAAATGAATAAAACATTTCAAAACTGCAGCATCCCACAAATGTAAATAAATGTAAAAAATAAGGATGCTATTACACATGTGCATTTAAAGTACAACTTTTTTAATGTATATAAACAAAGTGTATATAAATGTAACAATTCAAAATGAATACAATCTGAACAACATAATAATACAATATTGCACCATATCAAAGAAAGATAAATAACAATGTGCAAAACTGCAGCATCCCACTTAAAACAGTAAACTGGTCCCTATTCTCTCTCTCTTCTTTATTGCCATGTTATATCCAGCAGCACACAGCGATGCTGACCATATTTTGCTTTTATGAGAGATTTGCATCCAGAATTGCAAGCTGCCTCACTTTCGAGGGGCTGATACAGTTTCTTCTTTCAATAATTATTTGTCCTGTTTTCGAGAAAACCATCTCAGAGGGAACGGATGTGGCCACTATGCAGAGTCTCCCTGTCATGACTTTAGTAAGCCGTGGGTAGACAGAGGCCTTGTTCTTCCACCAGCTCAGAGGATATGGGGCTCCTCCAAATAGGATCGGGCCTCCGTTATGGCATCTGCTGAGAGATTCCTTCGTACTGCATCCCCAGTTGCTCTGTTGTCAAACAGCATCCAAACAGCAGACGTTTGTGGCACTACTGCTGGTGCTTCTGCTCCATCTGCTCCCTCTTCTTCCTGTTGCCCTGTTGCCCTGGTGCCTGAGTCAGCTGACTTCTGGGGCTGTCCCTCCCTGCTGCTAAGGTTATTCTTTGAAGAGCCTCATCAATCGCTCTGGCATCACTGAAGGCTAACTTCTTAAACCTGGGGTCAAGTGCAGCGGTTTCTGATAGCACGTGATTATATTCCATTCTTTGGAACTTTCTGTCCATTGATGAACATAGGGTGTCAACTCTGTCCTGTGGTTACATTTGCTTCTCTCTGGCGGCTGGCTGTGATTCGCTGCAGACCCTTACACAGGAGTATCACTTTTGAGGCTGTCACATAGCTGAAAAGAGAGAATAGTAACTTATTAGTTCAGGTTCATTTTTTGTCTACTGATACTACATTCTCATCTACTGCTCATATACATATATAATACTAGATTAAATAATGATGTAGGAATAACTGCTTACTGTACCTCTCTCCACTGATCTCCACAGTGACCTGCTCAAAGGGTTCCAGGACTCGCACACCTCTTCCACCACCTCCCATTCCTCTTGGGTCAGAGCATCAACAGGTGCATTGACAATGGCCAGGGTAGAGATGATGGCATCCTTTGACTCAAGAAACCGCTTCAACATATACAATGTTGAATTCCACATTGTAGTGCAGTCTTGTTTAGGCCTCAGCTCAGGCATCCCCATCTGGCGTTGTGTAGACTTTAGTTTTTCAACACCTACTGTGCTCCTGTGGAAGTATTCCACAGCTGCTTTCACTTTGGGCTTCATCCCCTTCAGAGCATCTCTTACAATCAGGTTGATTGTGTGGTGAGGCACATGGGCTACTAACAGCTTGCTACACAACATACACTTAGTATTACTTTCTTAGCTACAGTATGCATATCTCCCTGGCATATCACATAATTTATGCAGCAGCATACAAGACATTTTTGGACTCACCTTGTTGTGCTATACTTACTTGAACAGGAAGGTGGCGCGGAGGTCCTTCGTGGGCAAATTTTGTTATCAAACTTTGTCATCAAAGTCTGGCATTCTCTGGATTTATGGTGCTTTCAAGACAACAGGGAACTCAAAAAATAAATTAAAAAAGGTAGAATCATGATGACGTCAGTGATCTTCAGGCCGTAGCTCTAGAGATGGGCCTAAGTACCTGATTTATAATTCCGAGTTGGATGAAAGTTCAAAACGTATTTTCCCAGTCATAGCTCGTTTTCCCCCGAGTTCCTTGTTGTCTTGAACTCACATTTAGCCACTGATTCCTTCCAAACCACTCATTGTTGAATTTGCAATTTCCCACTTGTTGTGTAATGTTTATGTCCAATGGCCGATGAGCACCGATACGTTTTATCAATAATTTCACTTCCTTATTTTTCTTCAAATGACAGGGATTAAAAAGGATTTGCCAGTAGATTGTCGACTGGATTCATGATGATGACTGCAAGCTAAGATTTTGAAAATATGATGTTGACATGATCAGTCCAATCAAAGCTACTGTAGATAATGTGATTTGACATCATTTTATCCTTGAGCATTCTTGGATGGGCCACATTAGAAGTAATGTAACTCTGTGGCAGCATCCAAGTGGCTAGAATTTTCTAAGTCTACGCTTAGACTTGGCAGTGACATTTGTGTCCCCATGAGTGACAGAACACTGAGCCAATCACGGCCCAACGCTCCGGATTTTCTGCTAGCTTGCCGCACCACCACAGAAAGCACTGAGCTCGGCTGAAACACCTGCAATTTGGAGCTCCCTTACTCAAGAAAACAAAAAAGAGACCATGTTTGTATGCAGCTTTATTACCTCAATGATATATATCTTTTTACATTATTTGCAAACTGATATGTGACATGTATTAATGTCAAAATAACATGCAAAACAGGAAAGCCCCCTCCCCCAAAAAACAGGTGCCCCACCTGCCCTGAATGATGGGTCGCCACTGATGCCCTTTGAAACAAATTTGTCCACTGAGATACTTTTTTGATAGGACATCTCATCATATCTGGTCGGGGATGATCAAGCCAAACCTAAAAAAAAAACTGTTTCATATAAATAGTGACTATTCAAAATATAAAATAAAAGTTAAATGCAAGCATGGTTGGTACCTGTTGTTGAGGAGTCATAAGAATTACCTGACAAGTTGTATAACCTGAAATCAAACATGGCAATGAATAGCTTCTTTCATGCCACTGATGGCTGTGTTACAATATGAAAATACTCCCATTCATGACTGGCCCGTATTTCCATGATCATCAAAGGGGAGATCAGTACTCAAACATTACAGTTTAATTATTGTGTCTACTCATCCTGTTTCTGTATTGCTAAAAGGAACCATTCCAAGACCATATTGTCCCACAACTCTCTCATCGTCATCTTTTATGCATTCCTTGGAATCGATATTAACTTATTGCAATACAGTATCATGAGATGTATTAGTGTGTGACTTAGGGCAGGACAGGTACAGTGAAAGATGCAAATTCCTAATGTCTTTTATGTACATTTGTGAGCCACAGAGCAGTGTGGGTGTAGTCCTAATAGTCTTACAGTCAGTTATCCAATAGACAGTTCCACGAACAGGATCATTGTCATCCTTTGATACAAACTGGGGGATTAGAAGACTCTTAAACACCAGTAGAGGTAAGAAAATATCATGGACAAAAAAATTATAATATATATACACTGAGTGTACAAAACATTAGGTGTATCTAGGTGAAAGCTATGTTCCCTTGTTGATGTCACCTGTTAAATCCACTTCATTCAATGTAGATGAAGGGGAGGAGACAAGGAATAAAAATCCTTCTTTAACCTGAGACAATTGAGAAATGGAATATGTATGTGTGCCATTCACAAGGTAAATGGGCAAGACCAAATATTTAAGTGCCTTTGAACAGGGTAAGGTAGTAGGTGCCAGGCGCCCCGGTTTGAGTGTGTCAAGAACTGCAACGCTGCTGGGGTTTTCACGCTCAACAGTTTCCCATGTGTGTCAAGAATGGTTCAACTTGACACAACTTTGGGAAGCATTGGAGTCAACATGATCCCTGTGGAACACTTGACACCTTGTAGTCAATGTCCTGATGAATTGAGGCTGTTCTGAGGGCAAAAGCGTGTGCAACTCAATATTAGGAAGATGTTCCTAAAGTTTTGTACACTCAGTATATATCATGCACTAATTGGCTGATTGAAAATTACTGAGCAGTATTTGTAACATAGCTTTTGAATAGGATACAGCTTGGATTTTAACATGGGATATTGTTATTAAAAGCTTTGTAAGTTCACTTTTTGTCTTGTGTGCGTCATTACTATACAGTTCATGGGACAAGTGCATACGCTCTTTTCATTCCCAGATTGGCTTCATTGGAAATACTACAACCATGGGCTTCCCTCTATGCCTATGTCTTCTCTCTTTGTAAGTAAAGAATTATTTGCTTGCATTAGGCTCGTTTGCCACATGGTACTGGAGTTATTCAAAGAAAGCAAAATTACATGATCATTTAGTTAATGTAGGTTGACAGAAATGTGATGTTATGTCTCTTCCCTTCTAGGATTTTCACAACTGCTTGTGGTTCAGGTTTTAGTGACGACTCAACACTTAATGAAAACTCTTATAAGGAAAAGTGGATGGAGTCTATACCTGATGACAAACTCCTTTCAGCTGTTACTATCCCCGGAACTCATGAGAGCCTAACTCTGTACGGTGGACCACTTATACAGTGTCAGGCTTGGACCTTGGAGAACCAACTGAAAGCAGGATTGCGGTACTTTGATATACGTGTAGAGGCCAGTATGTTCCACAACATCCTTGATGTCATGGATGGGCATTTAGTACACACCAAGTTCCATGAGGTGCTGAACATTCTATGGGAGTTCTTGGACAAACATGGAAGTGAGTCTGTGCTTTTGAGAGTGACACTGCAAGGAATAAGCATGAAAAAAGCTGGAAAATGTATCAAAACATTTATTGAGAATTCTGAAGGTAGAGTATGGACAAAGACACTTGTCCCCAAAATGCAAGAAGCAAGGGGGAAGGTCATCTTCGTGCAGAGTACCAATTTCAATGTTGGAACACTTAACCATGACACTTTTGTCACAGGCGACGACACATTCAAAGACATTGAAAACAAGATGAAGAAGATCACAAAACACCTAAAAGAAGCTGAAGAGAATTGTGGTCATGCATTGGCACTGACCGATTCCTCCGCCACAGCCATTTTCAAAGGCCCTAAAACTGTGGCCACAATGGTTAATGGTCAGCTCAATAAGCTCATAGTTGAACTACAGACAGGCTCTAACAAACCAGACTGCTTGGGGGTAATCAGCATGGACTTCCCCAGTCCAGACCTCATCCATAACATCATTGAGGTCAATGGAAAACCAGGGAGTGGTTCATCTGAGCACTCAGAAGATCCTGAATCAGTAGAGCCTGCACCAGCAGAGCCTGAACATACAGGTTTTAGTGATGACTCAACACTTAATGAAAACTCTTATCAGGAAAAGTGGATGGAGTCTATACCTGATGACAAACTCCTTTCAGCTGTTACTATCCCCGGAACTCATGAGAGCCTAACTCTGTACGGTGGACCACTTATACAGTGTCAGGCTTGGACCTTGGAGAACCAGCTGAAAGCAGGATTGCGGTACTTTGATATACGTGTAGAGGCCAGTATGTTCCACAACATCCTTGATGTCATGGATGGGCATTTAGTACACACCAAGTTCCATGAGGTGCTGAACATTCTATGGGAGTTCTTGGACAAACATGGAAGTGAGTCTGTGCTTTTGAGAGTGACACTGCAAGGAATAAGCATGAAAAAAGCTGGAAAATGTATCAAAACATTGATTGAGAATTCTGAAGGTAGAGTATGGACAAAGACATTTGTCCCTAAAATGCAAGAAGCAAAGGGGAAGATCATCTTCGTGCAGAGTACCAATTTCAATGTTGGAACACTTAACCATGACACTTTTGTCACAGGCGACGACACATTCAAAGACATTGAAAACAAGATGAAGAAGATCACAAAACATCTGAAAGAAGCTGAAGAGAATTGTGGTCATACATTGGCACTGACCGATTCCTCCGCCACAGCCATTTTCAAAGGCCCTAAAACTGTGGCCAAAGTGGTTAATGGTCAGCTCAATAAGCTCATAGTTGAACTACAGACAGGCTCTAACAAACCAGACTGCTTGGGGGTAATCAGCATGGACTTCCCCAGTCCAGACCTCATCCATAACATCATTGAGATAAACAGAAATCCAGGAAGTGGTTCATCTGAACAACCAGAACAGCCTGAACCATTAGAGCGGGAACCTGCAAAGCCTCAGACAGCCGAAGAGCCTGAACCAGTACAGCCTGAACCAGCAGAGCCTGAACCAGTAGAGTCAGAGCCAGCAGAGGCTGAACCAGCAGAACCTGAACCAGCAGAGCCTCAGCCAGCAGAAGAGCCTGAACCAGCAGAGCCTGAACCAGCAGAGCCTGAACCAGCAGAGCCAGAGCCAGCAGAGGCTGAACCAGCAGAGGTTCAGCCATTAGAAGAGCCTGAACCAGCAGAGCCTGAACCAGCAGAGCCAGAGCCAGCAGAGGCTGAACCAGCAGAGGTTCAGCCATTAGAAGAGCCTAAACTAGCAGAGCCTGAACCAGCAGAGCCAGAGCCAGCAGAAGCTGAACCAGCCAAGCCTGAACCAGCAGAATCTGAGCCAGCAGGACCTGAGCCAGTAGACCCTGAACCAGTAGAACCAGAACCAGTAGAGCCTGAACCCGCAGAGCCTGAACCAGTAGAGCTAGAGCCTGAACCAGTAGAGCCAGCAGAGCCTGAACCAGTAGATCCTGAACCAGTAGAGCCAGCAGAGGCTGAACCAGCAGAGCCTAAACCAGTAGATCCTGAACCAGCAGAGCCCCAACTTGCAGAAGAACCAGCAGAAGAGCCTGAACCAGCAGAGCCTGAACCAGTCGAGCCAGAGCCAGCAGAGACTGAGCCAGCAGAGCCTGAACCAGCAGAGACTGAACCAGAAGAGCACGAGCCAGCAGAGCCTGAACCAGCAGAGCCAGAACCAGTAGACACTGAACCAGCAGAGGCCGAACCAGTAGAGGCTTAACCAGCAGAACCTGAAAGAGCAGAACCTGGGCCTCAACCCCCAGGGTAGCCCAAAGAGCCTTACTGGAATAACCAAGGAAGAAGAGATGCAATGAGAAACATTAAAGAGATTAAAAAACACAATTATTGTCCAATTAACCTTAGTAAAGAAGAATCCCATCTAAAACCTTACAACAATAAATACAAAATCAAATGCTCCCTTCAAACAGTAAAACAATTCTCTACTATGTGGTATTTTGTATATCAACTGCATGTTTAACTAGGAAAGACCAACTGTTCCATGTTGCAGTTGAAATATATAAATCTGATAGTTACTTTAAAATTAACCCATCTGTGCTGAGATCTGTCTGAGGGTAGTTTTTTCCCATCAATACGTTTAATAAAATAGCATAGGGCCTTTCAGAAACCTGTATCTAAACCCACAGTGACACCTACAGGTTACAATGCATAATACTGCTTGTTTTGATGGTGATTCATCTGGACATGTAAATGATTTCAAGTCTCTCAGGGGATCACTTACACCCTCTTATGTATGTAACATTTCCGTTTAAAATGTTTTCTAAAACAAATCTCTCTATTATGTATGTAGAAGAGCTGCTTCAAACAATATATCTAAAACAACGTATAATGTCAACATAAGTAGTTAGATACAAATTCTGCGTTTACATACAGTGGGGCAAAAAAGTATTTAGTCAGCCACCAATTGTGCAAGTTCTCCCACTTAAAAAGATGAGAGAGGCCTGTAATTTTCATCATAGGTACACTTCAACTATGACAGACAAAATGAGGAAAAAAATCCAGAAAATCACATTGTAGGATTTTTAATGAATTTATTTGCAAATTATGGTGGAAAATAAGTATTTGGTCACCTACAAACAAGCAAGATTTCTGGCTCTCACAGACCTGTAACTTCTTCTTTAAGAGGCTCCTCTGTCCTCCACTTGTTACCTGTATTAATGGCACCTGTTTGAACTTGTTATCAATATAAAATACACCTGCCCACAACCTCAAACAGTCACACTGTCACAAAGTAAGTTGAGAGGGGAGGGGTGTATCTTTGCTATAAAAGATCTCAGTTGCCATTATGTTGGGACTCTCAGAATTCATTTATAGACTCTGAACTGATCTGAGAGTCAAATGGCTATGGTGAAGCTCATATAATTAAAGATGAAGTTTAAATATAACTGTGACTTGTGTGTGGTTTATAACTCTAATCATTTAGTAATACAGGCAATTACCACAACAACACCCAGAACCTTGTTTAGAGAAAGGGATATCTCAGTTTCAAGGTCTTAGCTTAGAGAGAAGAAGCCTCGTGACCTATTGGTATGTCACATGCATGACCCAGTATTGGTTGGTCACATGAATGAAGCAAACGTTAATGATGAATTCATTATGAATAAGCTAAATCATGCAAATATGAGTTGTCTGCAGTATATTTAATCAATACGGCCCAAGGAGGTGTTGTATATGGCCAATATACCATGGCTAAGGGCTATTATTGGGCACTACGCAACGCAGAGTGCCTGGACACAGCCTGTAGCCGTGGTATAATGGTCATGTATCACAAACCCCCGAAGAGCCTTATTGCTATTATAAACTGGCTACCAACGTAATTAGAGCAGTGAAACTAAATGTTTTGTCATATACAGTTAAGGTCGGAAGTTTACATACATCTTAGCCAAATACATTTAAACTCAGTTTTTCACAATTCCTGACATTCAATCCTAGTAAAAATTCCCTGTCTTAGGTCAGTTAGGATCACCACTTTTTATTTTAAGAATGTGAAATGTCAGAATAATAGTAGAGAGAATGATTTATTTCAGCTTTAAACTTCTTTCATCACGTTCCCAGTGGGTCAGATGTGTACATACACTCAATTTGTATTTGGTAGCATTGCCTTTAAAAAGTTTAACATAGGTCAAATGTTTTGAGTAACCTTCCACAAGAGTCCCACAATAAGTTGGGTGAATTTTGGCCCATTCCTCCTGACAGAGCTGGTGTAACTGAGTCCTTGCTCGCACACTGAGTTCTTGCTCGTACTTGCTCGTAGGCCTCCTTGTTCGCACATGCTTTTTCAGTTCCGCCCACCAATTTTCTATGGGATTGAGGTCAGGGCTTTGTGATGGCCACTCCAATACCTTGACTTTGTTGTCCTTAAGCCATTTTGCCACAACTTTGGAAGTATGCTTGGGTTCATTGTCCATTTGGAAGACACATTTGCGACCAAGCTTTAACTTTCTGACTGATGTCTTGGGATGTTTCAATATATACACATAATTTCCCTCCCTCATGATGCCACCTAGTTTGTGAAGTGCACCAATCCCTCCTGCAGAAAATCACCCCCACAACATGATGCTGCCACCCCCGTTATTCACGGTTGGGATGGTGTTCTTTGGTTTGCAAGCCTCCCCATTTTCCCTCCAAACATAACAACGATGGTCATTATGGCCAAACAGTTTTAGTTGTGTTGCATCAGACCAGAGGATATTTCTCCAAAAGGTACAATCTTTGTCCCCATGTGCAGTTGCAAACCGTAGTTTGGATTTTTTATGGCGGTTTTGGAGCAGTGGCTTCTTCCTTGCTGAGTGGCCTTTCAGGTTGTCGATATAGGACTCGTTTTACTGTGGATATAGAGACTTTTGTACCTGTTTCCTCCAGCATCTTCACAAGGTCCTTTGCTGTTGTTCTGGGATTGATTTGCACTTTTTGTACCAAAGTACGTTCATCTCTAGGAGACAGAATGCGTCTCCTTCCTGAGCGGTATGATGGCTGCATGGTCCCATGGTGTTTATACTTGCATACTAAGTATGCTTGGTGTCATTGTCCATTTGGAAAATCCATTTGCGACCAAGCTTTAACCTCTTAGAACTACCCATCCGGATCCGGTATGTTTGTCATCAGCAACGCTGAATAGCACAGTCAAAAAATATTACTAGAAAATATTAATATTCATGAAATCACAAGTGAAATATAGCAAAACACAGCTTAGGCATTTGTTAATCACCCTGTCGTCTCAGATTTTGAAATGAGGCTTTATAGCGAAAGCAATACAAGCGTTTGTGTAAGTTTATCAATGGCCTAGCATAGCGTTAATGTACACTTAGAATCATGAAGCTTGGTCATGAAAATCAGAAAAGCAATCAAATTAATCGTTTACCTTTGATGAGTTTCGGATGTTTTCACTCACGAGACTCCCAGTTAGACAGCAAATGTTCCTTATGTTCCATAAAGATATTTTTTATATCCAAATACCTCTGTTAGTTTGATGCTTTTATGCCTAGGAATCCACCGGAAATAGTGGTCACGACAACGCAGGCAAAAATTCCATATTATGGATAGAATTGACAGAAACATGGCAAACGTTTTTTATAATCAATCCTCAAGGTGTTTTTCAAATATCTATTCAATAATATATCAACCGGGAGTTGCAAACCGTAGTCTGGCTTTTTTATGGCGGTTTTGGAGCAGTGGTTCTTCTTTGCTCAGCGGCCTTTCAGGTTATGTCGATATAGGACTCGTTTTACTGTGAATATATACTTTTGTACCTGTTTCCTCCAGCATCTTCACAAGGTCCTTTGCTGCTGTTCTGGGATTGATTTGCACTTTTCACTCCAAAGTACGTTCATCTCTAGGACACAGAACGCGTCTCTTTTCTGAGCGGTATAACGTTTGCGTGGTCCCATGGTGTTTACACTTGCGTACTATTGTTTGTACAGATGAACGTGGTACCTTCAGGCATTTGGAAATTGATCACATGGATGAACCAGACTTGTGGAGATCTACAATTGTTTTTCTCCTGAAGTCTTGGCTGATTTCTTTTGATTTTCCCATGATGTCAAGCAAAGAGACACGGAGTTTGAAAGTAGGACTTGAAATACATACACAGGTACACCTCCAATTGACTCAAATGATGTCAACTAGCCTATCAGAAGCTTCTAAAGCCATGACATAATTTTGGGGAATTTTCCAAGCTGTTTAAAGGCACATCCAACTTAGTGTATGTAAACTTCTGACCCACTGGAATTGTGGTGCAGTGAATTATTGTCACGCCTTGGTCATTGTATTTTGTGTTTTCTTTAATTATTTGGTCAGGCCAGGGTGTGACATGGGTTTATGTTGTTGTATTTCGTATTGGGGATTTTGTATTATTGGGATTGCGGCTGAGTAGGGGTGTTGTATGGGCTTGGCTGCCTGAGGCGGTTCTCAATCAGAGTCAGGTGATTCTTGTTGTCTCTGATTGGGAACCGTATTTAGGTAGCCTGGTTTCGCTTTGTATTTCGTGGGTGATTGTTCCTGTCTCTGTGTAGTTTCACCAGATAGGCTGTATTAGGTTTCACGGTCCGTTTGTTGTTTCGTTTTTTTGTAATAGTTATTTCATGTATCGCTTTCTTTATTAAAGACATGAGTAACCACCACGCTGCATTTCGGTCCGACTCTCTTTTGACAAACGAAGAACGCCGTTACAATTATAAGTGAAATAATCTGTCTGTAAACAATTGTTGGAAAAATTAGTCGCACAAAGTAGATGTCCTAATCGACTTGCCAAAACTATAGTTTGTTAACAATACATTTGTGGAGTGGTTGAAAAATGAGTTTTAATGACTCCAACCTAAGTGTATGTAAACTTCTGACTTCAACAGTACGTAGTATATGGTCTTACATGGCTGTCAGACAATCAGAATTCAGGGCTCCAACCACCCAGTTTATAAAAGAGAACTAAACGGGACTGCCACGTTAGAGCTCCTGACAGACAGAGGTGCATCAAGTTTGTTGGAACCTCTGATTATGATTAATTTAAGATTGACTTTGAGTGTCCCTTAGTAAGAATATCCACAACACCATATCCACTCTTTCCTTTCCCAGCCTGTCTTTTTTGGAAATACCACAACCATGGGTTTCCCTCTATGCCTATATCTTCTCTCTTTGTAAGTCAGAATTACCTACTTGCATACTTTTCTTTTTCCACATGGAGTTAGCCATATAAAATAAAATGACATCATCATGATATTAATGTCGGTTGATAGAAATGTGATTTTCTGTCTCTTCCCTTTCAGGATTTTCACAACTGCTTGTGGTTCATCGTGGCATATATACTTGATGACAAACTCCTTCAAGTTCTCACTATCCCCGGAACTCACGAGGGCCTAACTCTGTATGGTGGACCACTTATACAGTGTCAGGCTTGGACCTTGGAGAACAAGCTGAAAGCAGGATTGCGATACTTCGATATACGTGTAGAGGCCAGTATTTTCCATAACATCCTTGATGTCATGAATGGGCATATAAAACATACCAATTTCCATGAGGTCCTGAACATTCTGTGGGAGTTCTTGAGCAAACATGACAGTGAGACTGCTTTTCAGAGTGAAACTGCAAGAGATGAGCATGAAGAAAGCTGGAAAAATCTATCAAGGAATTGATTAAGGAATCGAAAGAAAAAGTATGGTTGAAGTCATTTGTAACGCAAGTCAACTAATGTTGAATACTTATCTTACTTGTGAGATTCCAATAACCAATCATATTATACTATATTGCTGTTGATATGTTTAAGTTGACAGCAGTTTATTTTGAGCCAATCAAAACTCAATATTCTCTTAGTCCCTCTCCTAAAACAGCTAGAACGGAACATGTAAAGCTACAGTGTAGAGCACTCACTTCAAATCAAATTTATTTATATAGCCCTTCGTACATCAGCTGATATCTCAAAGTGCTGTACAGAAACCCAGCCTAAAACCCCAAACAGCAAGCAATGCAGGTGTAGAAGCACGGTGGCTAGGAAAAACTCCCTAGAAAGGCCAAAACCTAGGAAGAAACCTAGAGAGGAACCAGGCTATGTGGGGTGGCCAGTCCTCTTCTGGCTGTGCCGGGTGGAGATTATAACAGAACATGGCCAAGATGTTCAAATGTTCATAAATGACCAGCATGGTCAAATAATAATAAGGCAGAACAGTTGAAACTGGAGCAGCAGCACGGCCAGGTGGACTGGGGACAGCAAGGAGTCATCATGTCAGGTAGTCCTGAGGCATGGTCCTAGGGCTCAGGTCCTCCAAGGGAGAGAAAGAGAGAATTAGAGAGAGCACGCTTAAATTCACACAGGACACCGAATAAGACAGGAGAAGTACTCCAGATATAACAAACTGACCGTAGCCCCCAACACATAAACTACTACAACATAAATACTGGAGGCTGAGACAGGAGGGGTCACTTATCTATACAAACATGCTGTGAAGTGATTGAGGGAAAGATTGACGCCAGGATTTGGTGAGTTTTCATAAGGAAAACGAGCTGCTAGAGATTAGGCTAGCTAAGCTATTGCTAGCATTTTGTGCGTGTTCATACTGAACCAAGCATACGCACAAGCCTTTAACATTTAGGCTAGCTCAGTTATCGATCAATTGAAATAGCAAACGTTAGGGATCATGCTAATCATGCATGGCGAACTATTTTAATTTTCATACATAAAAAAAATGTGATTAACTAGTATCATAATCCATTTCAGCATATCAGTTTCCCTCAATTGTTGGACACTGAATTTCCACAGGCTGCGGGGTATCCACCACCATATCTTCAGCTTCACTCGCTCTTGCAACAATTTTGTGCAGGAGACCTGCTGCCCAAACCCTTGCCACTTCATACTCCTTTACCCTAACTGGGCACTCCAGGGAATTGGGAACATGATTTCCAGCACAATTGCAACACTGTACATCCACAGATTCTTCAACATTGCTTCGGCACACACTTGATACATGGCCATACCTTTTGCAATTCCAGAAAAACAACGGCTTGGATGCGAAAGCTCACACCATATAACTCACATATCCCAGCTTCACATGTGAAGGGAGATGATTCTTCGTCAAACATCAATAATACTGACAGATTTTCCTCTTTTCTGCTATCCACTACACACGGGTCCAGCTCCATAAGGGGGCTTAGCCCCTCAGAGGAGTCACTAACTGTGGGTTTAGTTCCATCCGCGCCCTCCCGGACAGGGGTGGGCAACTCCAGTACTCGGGGGCCTGATAGATGTCACACTTTTTCTCCATCCCTAGCAAACACAGCTGATTCAACTAATTGCATTCTAAACTGAAGATCATGATTAGTTTATTATTGGAGTTAGGTGTGTTAGCTGGGGCTGGGGCAAAACTGTGACACCAATCAGGCCCCCGAGGACTGGAGTTGCCCACCCGAACTAAACCCAGTTAGTGAGTCCTCTAGGTTTAAATGTAATAGTACTACTGTAAATACTACTTTAAGTGTAGTCTTAAGTTCAAGGTGATCAGATCATCCCTGTCTAAATTAGTCTATCCAAAGATTTTGGGTTTATAGTCCCTTGCCGTGATGAAACAGGAAAGAATTTATAAAAGTTATACGACACAGATTCTAAAATATTTATATCGAGAGGTAAGGCAAAACGAATTACATATTGCAAGCATGCAGACAAACATGATTGATTTGAATGCATAAGTAGGACCCATAAGAAAATAGCCCAAGCATCAATGCAACCTTATCGTACTCCTCAGACTAAACTGCATGCAAATACAGACAAAGAGTTTCTCTTGAGTATGAAAAACAGCTCAGGAACATGCCTAAATGCCAAAATCAGGTAAGAGCCTTAGGAAAACTACAAGTGCAGAAAAAGGGTGTATTGTTCAGTCATAGGTCATCAGACCACACAGCTGATTTCTGTCTGTTTCTCTGTCTGGTCTAAGCTCATACAGTTGGCCTTTATCTTCCTTTTATGGTGAAGGAAAATGTAGAGCAGTTATTTACCAATGTTGTCAATGGAATCTCAAATGCATATTTCCTGTATTTATTGTGAGTCGTACAGTAGGCTATAGACAGTAGAAAATAGACAGTGCCCTATAATAGTGTTTACAGACAGTGTAAAGGGAAAAACTCACCAATACTACCAGCCTTTGCCCTTTACATCAACAACACATCTTCTTAGAAAGGAAGATCCATCCATATTCTATACATTACAGAAATAAGAAGAAATCATACTTTATTGTATCAGCCAATGATCACTTCAGATATAAGATAATGCTTGATTAACTATATGGTCCTTCTGTGGCTCAGTTGGTAGAGCATGGCGCTTGTAACGCCAGGGTAGTGGGTTCGTTTCCCGGGACCACCCATACGTAGAATGTATGCACACATGACTGTAAGTCGCTTTGGATAAAAGCGTCAGCTAAATGGCATATATTATATTATTATATTATATGATGTGAGTCAAAAACATAATTACCCCTCAATGATAATCAAAGTTAGGCAATCTTAAAACTGATGACACTACTGGCTAATTACCCCATGTTGACTCTGTTCCTTTACCAGGAGGCAAATACAGGTAGAGAGGGGAGATGTGAACCTATAATAAAACAAGCAGAAATCAAAATGTCTAATGGTAGCCTAGCCTACAAAAATAGGATAGGCAGTAGCAAGAATAGCAAATACGTCTCTGGCCTAAATACATTTATCATACCATCGATTAGTTGATAACAATATTGGCGCCCTTGAAATGTATTTGTAAAAGGCTTTGAATCAAGTGTTCAGTCAGACAATAAATGATCAACTGCCGTTGGCCTGTTTCCTTTCCTTACCAAAATAAAACGGAAAACGCTCTATTTTATTTTTAAAAATCGTTTATTCATAATACAAAATTATCAACAACATACATTGCTACATCAAACAGGGGCGGTAGCCCTAGTGGTTAGAGCGTTGGGGCGAAAGGTTGCTGGATCGAATCCCCGAACTGACAAGGTACAAATCTGTCGTTCTTGCCCTGAACAAGGGAGTTGTTCCACGGTAGGCCGTCATTGTAAATAAGAATGTGTTATTAACTGACTTGTCGAGTTTTTAATAGATAAACGTGTAAAAAAGTATAACAAAACACTATTTCCTTGTTCAGAGTTTGAAGCGTATGACTGACGTCATCGCCTCCAATATGCTGTTGTAGCCTACTGTCCACCGCGAAACTGCTCATAAGAGAGCAAGATATTTCACGGGGATAACAACACGAACATATAACATGAATGGCCGAAACTGTTGGACTATAAATTACTGGTAAGTAGGATAACTACGTTAACGGGTTTACTTAGTTTCTTATTTGGGAACATGTTGCCCTTGATCATTGGGCAAAGGAGTATTCTGTATGGGGGACTTTTGATAAGAAGCGCAACGCTCGGTCGAAACATAAAGACGCATCGCTTGGGGTACGGTTTTGAAAGCATAAGGACCTTCCCTTTCATATCCGCGAAAGATAATTTATAAAAAACAACGTTAAATTGATACACACCTATTGTAGAGTTAGGGTTCCGACACTGCCATATTACAGCGCTTGTCCACGGAAGACAGTCAGTGGACTCGCCTACCTGTGCTAACGTTCATTGAATATCTGCAACTCCAAACACCTGTGTGTAAACGAAAGACAGATGCCACAGACGTGTTGTCACTGAAAAATACCATCCGCTACAATTGTGCTAAAATCGGTTAACACAGGGTACAGTAAGTGTGGATTTTGTATTTGTTAAATTTATTTAGATTTGATGTGAAAATAGAGGGATTTGTTTATTGTACCGCAATTGAGAATCGATTCACGTTGACATGGAGTATTTGGCTGTTTCAGAGCCAATTCGCCCTTTAAACAGAAAATGTACGGTCTTTGGACTAAGGAGTAACCCATCAGTCCAACATTGGGCCAGATAACGGTGTCCAAATCTCATGAAGTCAGACGTTTTAGATTTTCCAAAACTAACTTGTAGAACAAATCAAAGAAGGTAAACTCAGGTTGGTAGGATACATTTTACATGTCTCTGACACATGTCTCTGGGAATGAACACCGAAAATGTATTTAATTTCCTGAAAATACTGGAGTGGTTGACAATAGACATAGGCAATGATAAAATTAACCAAGACTCTATATGCCGAATTAATCAATACTCGCCGTTATCCATTGAATAGGAATGTAGCCCAGTCAAAGTATAATACAGTAGAACTATATCAATAACAGACATGTATTTTCTGGCCAAAATAAGGGTACTGTAAATGTACAGTGTATGAAGGAATACAATACATTTATTTAGGCTTCATTATATGATACTGGCAGAAATGAGCGGGGGACGCTGTTAAACCATGATCATTAATTATTAGTATTTTGTGACAACTGTAAAATTAACTGATTTATTAATGGTATTTTTGGTGAGAACTAATACAGATGTCAATTTCAATACTAAAGTGAGATGTGATCTGTCATCAGATTGTATTGTTTTTAAACCTAATGGTATTCATATGATTGGGGAAAACATTTTTTTTTATACCACTTCACACAACCAAAACAATGTTTTTTTTAAACAGGTGTGACATATGAGCACTGCCCGAAGGGGGGAGAGGGAGAGATGAACATAGAAGTCAGTTCCATCCCAAAGCTGTACCCAGTCGCAGAGGTCTTCCCATGGAATGAGTTCTCCTACACAGCCTGTCTGAGCCCCACAGAGCCCCACGACACAGACGGATGGCTCTCCGCTCTGCCTGCCTTCCACAATCATCATCCACCCTATCCCATCTGTGAGAGAATGCACCAGACAGGCACCCAATGCTCTGCTCCAGAGGAGAGCGGCAAGACCGCCACAGACCCTGGAGAGGCTCAGCTGGACTTCTACTGTAAACTGGGCTACTCCCCAGCGCAGGTCCAGACCGTGCTGCAGAAGTTTGGCCTGAACACAGACACTAATAGGATTCTGGGGGAGCTGGTGCAGACTGGAGCCAGCCCAGAAGGGATGGAGAAGGAGGGAGCCCCAACTACCATGTCTGTCCTGGTTGCTAGAGGGGAGACCCTTAGTAGCCTGCCCCTCACCCCTCCACCAATTTGGGAGGATGCAGCCAGTGAGGAGGAAGATGATCTGAAACCCATAGTGATCGATGGGAGTAATATGGCTATGAGGTGAGTAGAGAATTACATGCTGTGGGTCTGAGGACTGGTTTCCCAGACACAGCTTAAGCCTAGTCCTAGATTTAAAGGGGCGGCAGGTAGCGTACCGATAGAGAATATTGGGCCAGTAACCAAAAGGTTGCTGGTTCGCATCCCCAAGCCGACTAGATGAAAAATCTGCCGAAGTGCCCTTGAGCAAGGCACATAACCCTAATTGCTCCTTGTAAATCGCTCTGAATAAGAGTGTCTACTTAAATGTAAAAAGCATGCTCAATGGAGATTCTTCAAAGAAAGTAATTTTTAGTCTTGGACTAGGCTTAATCTGTTTCTGGGAAACTACCTGTGTCTTGAATTGGTGTTTTCTGGTGATAGTTATAGCAGAATGTATTATTCAGCTGTGTTTTGATAGGGTCCTGAGGATACCTAATTGGTTTGCATTGAGGAAGGTATCAGGGGTCTGTGACATCTGCATGTTATGTACATTACCGGCCACTCATCAGGACTCCTCGTACCTCCACTACTAATAAGTCTTTGAGTCAGCATGAAAGTGCTCTTCAGTTGTGAACATTACAAACAAATCAGTCGTGCTCTCAGATCTGTGCTCTAATTGCAGAAAGTGGAGGGTGGACATAATGTAGACATATAATCACTCTTAATGGATAATGTTCATGGAATACACGTAGATACAGGCTTCGACCAGCTTTAATCTAATCTCTCCAGTGACTGTTTTTAGGAAGGAACTTGTGGTTTGTACTTTACCGGCAGAATTCCCCCTCCTGTTCTCAAGAACAGATCATTTCCTTATTACGCTAAACTCCTGCCCTAACCTAATAATTACGATCTAGCTAGAAGTAGGGGATGGTGGTTCAGCCCTCAATACTCAGTCACTATTAGGTGACACAGTCAAATTAAATACAATTGTTTTTGTCATATGCACTGAATACAACAGGTACAACAGACTTTTAAAAAATGTATTTTTTATTTATTTCACCTTTATTTAACCAGGTAGGCTAGTTGAGAACAAGTTCTCATTTGCAACTGTGACCTGGCTGAGATAAAGCATAGCAGTGTGAACAGACAACAACACAGAGTTACACATGGAATAAACAATAAACAAGTTAATAGCATAGTAGAAAAAAAACAAGTCTGTTGTACCTGTTGTATTCAGTGCATATGCCAAATACAATTTAATTTAATTTGACTGTGTTACTGGGAAAGGGTTCCTTACAAGCCCTTTCCAAACAATGCAGAGCTAAAAATGTAAGAATAAAAAAAATAGTAACACAATAAAATAACAGTAACGAGACTATATACACAGTACTGATACCGATGAGTCAATGTGAAGGGGTATGATGTAATTGAAGTAATATGTACGGATAGGTAGGGGTAAAAGTGAATAGGCAAACAGGATAAATAATAGAGTAGAAGCGTATGTGAACGTGTGTGTGGCATCTATCAAATCAAATTTTATTGGTCACACACACATGGTAAACAGATGTTATTGTGAGTGAAGTGAAATGCTTGTGCTTCTAGTTCTAACAGTGCAGCAATATCTAACAAGTAATATTTAACAATTCCACAATAAATACCTAATACACACAAATCTAAGTAAGGAATGGAATAAGAATATATAAATATATGGATGAGCAATGTCAGAGCGGCGTAGGCTAAGATGAAATAGATAGAATACAGTATATACATATGAGATGAGTAATGCAAGATATGTAAACATTAATGGTTACAAGTCTGTATGTTTGCAGAAGCCTCTCAGTGCTAGTGATGGCCTTGAAATAGAAGCTGTTTTTCAGTCTTTCGGGCCCAGCTTTGATGCACCTGTACTGACCTCACCTTCTGGATGATAGCAGGGTGAACAGGTAGTGGCTCGGGTGGTTGTTGTCCTTGATGATCTTTATGGCCTTCCTGTGACATCGGGTGCTGTAGGTGTCCTGGAGGGCAGGTAGGTTGCATGTGTGTGTTACTGTAGTATGTGTGTGTGGGTAGAGTCCAGTGAGTGTGCATAGAGCCAGTGCAAGAGACTCAGTGCAAATAAAAAGGGGGTCAAAGCAAGTGGTAATGGTAGCCATTTGATTAACTGTTCGGCAGTCTTATGGCTTGGGGGTAAAAGCTGTTCAGGAGCCTTTTGGTCCCCGACTTGGCACTCCGGTACCGCTTGCCGTGCGGTAGCAGAGAGAACAGTCTATGACTTGGGTGGCTGGAGTTAGTCTGGAGGAAGCCTCAACCTTTTATCTCACTCCCCCATCCACTGCTCCTCGTACTTCTTTGGCCTCCTTCCCACTTTGATACACACTCACACCTGTACAGGCACATCTCTCCCTTATTGCTCAGGTATGCAAATCAGTTCAGTCTAACAGGAACAGGCTTGATTGCGTTGCATTTACTGACTGTCCTTTGATGAGGATAATACATGTACACTGCGGTCGGAAAGTATTCAGACCGCTTGACTTTTTCCACATTTTGTTATGTTACAGCCTTATTCTAAAATGGATAACATAAATTGTTTTCCTCATCAATCTACACACAATACCCCATGATGACAAATTGATAACAGGTTTTTAGAAATGTTTGTAAATGTATAAAATAAAAAAATGAAATGCCTTATTTACACGTGTGTTCAGACCCTTTGCTTTGAGACTTGAAATTGAGCTCAGGTGCATCCAATTTCCACTGATAATCCTTGAGCTGTTTCTACAACTTGATTGGAGTCTGGTAAATTCAATTGATTTGGAAAGGCACACACCTGTCTATATAAAGTCCCACAGTTGACATTGCATGCCAGAGCAAAAATCAAGCTCCGAGACATGATTGTGTCGAGGCACAGATCTGGGGAAAGAAACAAAAAAATGTCTGTAGCATTGAAGGTCCCCAAGAACAGTGGCCTCCATCATTCTTAAAATATAAGAAGTTTGGAACCACCAAAACTCTTCCTAGAGCCGGGCGCCCTGCCAATCTGAGCAAATCTGGTGAGAAGGGCCTTGGTCAGGGAGGTGTCCAAGAACCTGATGGTCACTCTGACAGAGCTCCAGAGTTCCTCTGTGGAGATGGGAGGACCTTCCAGAAGGACAACCAGCTCTGCAGCACTCCACCAATTAAGCCCTGCATTGTAGAGTGGACAGACTGAAGCCAGTCAGGCTAGTCCGAATCTAGGGAAAGATGAACGGAGCAAAGTAAAGAGAGATCCTTGATGAAAACCTGCTCCAGGACAACGACGCTAAGCACACAGCCAAGACAACACAGGAGTGGCTTTGGGACAAGTCTCAATGTCCTTAAGTGGTCCAGCCAGAGCCTGGACTTGAACTCGATCAAGCATCTCTGGAGAGACCTGAAAATAGCTGTGCTGCGACGCTCCCCATTCAACCTGACAGGGCTTGAAAGGATCTGCAGAGAACAATGGAAGAAACTCACCAAATATAGGTGTGCCAAGCTTGTAGCATCATACACAATAACACTTTAATCGCTGCCAAAGGCGGAAGACACATTTCAGTTGAATGCAATTCAGTTCAACTGACTAGGTATACCCTTTCCTTTTCCCCCAAAAAAATGTTTTTCTTTTTACAATTTAATCCATTTTAGAGTAAGGAATACTTTCAGAATGCACAGTGTACATTTACCAGTGCAACAGTCAATCTTTACCATAACACGTTTTTGTTAAAGGTAGGCTCAGCAATATGACTTCGATGCAAAAAGTAAACAGCATAGTAGGGCCCTATAAAATATATATTTTTTGTCTGATTCTGTAATTTTCCACATTTAAGTTTTCTCCTGTGTTTTCATGTTTTTGCTCTCAAGGTTACACTTTATTAATGGAAACTCCAATTTAGTTATTTTTCTAAGTTCACAATTCTTCCACCACATTAGGAGACAGCTTTTGAAGTCTGGTTAAACATTTTATTTGATTTAAAAAAATATATTTTTGGGTATAGTTACCCTTTAATTCCAGTGCTCACCTAGCAAGATGCTGTTTAGCTGTGTTTATGTGCGCATATATGGTACGGTTAGCCAAATAAATACCCACTGGATTGATGCAAATAATCATTCTCATTCTGCTAGGTAAGCAAGCATAGGCTTTTTAGTTAACATTAAATTGAGAAGGTTTCTGGGAAAGCCTTTCCATCTACTAGAATCATTTTCATTAGCATCATCTGGGGGAATTCAAATCCAATTTATTCATATAGCCCTTCTTACATCAGCTGATATCACAAAGTGCTGTACAGAAGCCCAGCCTAAAACCCCAAACAGCAAGCAATGCAGGTGTAGCAGCACCTGTCTCTTCAGAAAGTTAGGAATTACGAATCACTGATGCATTCTGTTCATGTCTTATGATAAACTTTTAACATTTTCCCTACTAAATTCAATAGATTTTTGAATATTGGTCATCAAAAAGAAAGGACCAAGGCACTCTTCATATAATTAATTAAAATGCCTATATTTGTATGGCATGTTCAATAGAAACAAGGTTTTAAAAATCCGACGCGTTTCGGCTGCATGGCCTTCATCAGGGAGTACAAAGAAATAATGCAATGTCCTCTTGAACAGCTTTTCCAATTAGCCCTAATTTGAAGAGGGGGTGGTTCCAAAATTGATTGGACACACCTAGTAAGCAATACTATACACATTAAAAAGTGAAGAACTGTAGCTATGTTATCATAAAAATACAACTCCAAGCTAGAAATATCAGAACACTTAGAAAGGTAGTTCTAACCTTAAATATGACTGGGAGAAGTGTCAAGAATAAGAAAGCAATATATTCCATAGTACACTAGAACACAGCAAAACATGAACAACAACAGTTTAAACATATTCCCTATATAGTGCACTTATATTGACCAGAGTCATAGGCACTATGTAGGTTATAGGGTGCCACTTACCCTGACCACACAAATAAGTAATTGCGAACGTGATTTGTTTGCTTGCTCAACAGTTTATTTCTATTGCCCCTCTGTTGTAGCCACGTGAACAAGGAAGTGTAGTGTACAAAGAAGGATTTGATTGGCTTGCTTGCTCAGCAATATTTATTTCTATTGCCTCTGTAGCCACGGGAACAAGGAAGTGTTTTCCTGCCTGGGAATCCAGCTGGCTGTGAACTTCTTCCTGGACAGGGGTCATACTGATATCACTGTGTTTGTTCCCTCATGGAGGAAGGAGCAGCCCAGACCAGATGTCCCCATCACAGGTAGGATGTCGGGAATACACCACACAGGGCCCAATATTTACTTCCTTTTCTGTATCACACAACAGCCTTCATTGTAGCCTATGTAATCCAGTAGATTTCCTCCTCAATACATATAGTGGGTGGACATTTTGTTTTCGGCACTCAATGGAATTTTGAGTTTATATGCTTTTTAAAATCGGAGATGGCACATAGAGAAAATGATTTAATACCTTCAGTGGTGTAAAGTACTTAAGTAAAAACACTAAGTACTACTTGAGGAGTTTTTTGGGGTATCTGTGCTTAACAATTTATATTTTTGACAACTTACTTTTACTCCACTACATTCTTAAAGAAAATGATGTACTTTTTACTCTGTATATTTACCCTGACCCACAAAAGTATTTCTTACATTTTGGATGATTAGCAGGACAGGAAAATGGTCTAACTCCCACACTTCCCACCTGGTCATCACTACTGCTTCTGATCTGGCGGACTCACTAAACACACATGCATTGTTTGTAAATGATGTTGGAGCGTGCCCCTGGCTATCTGTAAAAAAAAAAAAAAAAAATAATAAAGGAAATCGTGCCACCTGGTTTGCTTAATATAAGGAATGTGAAATTATTTTTTATTTTGAATCGTTAAGTATATTTTAGCAATTACATTTGATTCTTAAGTATATTTAAAACCAAATACTTTTAGGCTTTTACCTGAGTAGTTTTTTTACTGGTTGACTTTTACTTGAGTCATTTTCTAATAAGGTATCTTTTACTTTTACTCAAGTATGACAATTGGGTACTTTTTCTACTACTGAATACCTTATGGGATATATTGTATGCACATTTCCTGTCAATCTCAATGATTGAGTAGAGAGTGTCTCTTTGGTCTGGAAAGGTACAACATTTTTGTGTTTGAGCAAGAAACAATATACCATTTGGCCTTTGTCAGTCACGGAACTTGAGGCAAACAATTTAGGCACGAAAACGGATTAGGGTTCAATGTGATGCAACTCCCCTACTCTTGGTGAGAGCAGTGTAGAGAGCAGGAGGGGAAACAGTATTTTTCTGTTTCCAAATTGCAACTTGTGCTGAACTTTATCTCCAAACCACCTCTTATTCATCTGATTAAATTAGGGACTTTTCTCAACATCTTTATTACTTCCTGTTGTAGCACATAAAAATTGTCCTCGCACGATGAGCTGCTGCTGTGATGACAGGATGCGTGGCTTGGCTGACTTATAGTAACTGTTATTGCCATAGCCAATTATCCTCATGCCTTATCCATTGCCAATGTATGCTAAAAGCCAGCTATATCGTGTATGCTCAAATGTTTATATGATGTTTGTCTCAAACATATAGATATGTGCATATATATATACACAGTGAGGGGAAACAAGTATTTGATCCCATGCTGATTTTGTACATTTGCCCACTGACAAAGAAATGATCAGTCTATAATTTTAATGGTGGGTTTATTTGAACAGTGAGAGACAGAATAACAACAAAATAATCCAGAAAAATGCATGTCAGAAATGTTATAAATTGATTTGCATTTTAATGAGGGAAATAAGTATTTGACCCCTCTGCAAAACATGACTTAGTTCTTGGTGGCAAAACCCTTGTTGGCAATCAGAGGTCAGACGTTTCTTGTAGTTGGACACCAGGTTTGCACACATCTCAGGAGGGATTTTGTCTCACTCCTCTTTGCAGATCTTCTCCAAGTCATTAAGGTTTCGAGGTTGACGTTTGGCAACTCGAACCATCAGCTCCCTCCACAGATTTTCTATGGGATTAAGGTCTGGAGACTGGGTAGGCCACTCCAGGAACTTAATGTGCTTCTTATTGAGGGACTCCTTTGTTGCCTTGGCCGTGTGTTTTGGCTCATTGTCATGTTGGAATACCCATCCACGACCTATTTTCAATGCCCTGGCTGAGGGAAGGAGGTTCTCACCCAAGATTTGACGGTACATGGCCCCGTCCATCGTCCCTTTGATGCGGTGAAGTTGTCCTGTCTCCTTAGCATGAAAACACCCCCAAAGCATAATGTTTCCACCTCCATGTTTGACGGTGGGGATGGTGTTCTTGGGGTCATAGGCAGCATTCCTCCTCCTTCAAACACGGCGAGTTGAGTTGATGACAAAGAGCTCCATTTTGGTCTCATCTGACCACAACACTTTCACCCAGTTGTCCTGTGAATCATTCAGATGTTCATTGGCAAACTTCAGACGGGCATGTATATGTGTTTCTTGAGCAGGGGGACCTTGCGGGCGCTGCAGGATTTCAGTCCTTCACGGCGTATGATCTCATGATCATTGCAACTCCACGAGGTGAGATCTTGCATGGAGCCCCAGGCCGAGGGAGATGGACACTTCTTTTGTGTTTCTTCCATTTGCAAATAATCGCACCAACTGTTGTCACCTTCCCACCAAGCTGCTTGGCGATGGTCTTGTAGCCCATTCCAGTCTTGTGTAGGTCTACAATCTTGTCCCTGACATCCTTGGAGAGCTCTTTGGTCTTGGCCATGGTGGAGAGTTTGGAATCTGATTGACTGCTTCTGTGGACAGGTGTCTTTTTATATAGGTAACAAACTGAGATTAGGAGCACTCCCTTTAATTAAGAGTGTGCTCCTAATCTCAGCTCGTTACCTGTATAAAAGACACCTGGGAGCCAGAAATCTTTCTGATTGAGAGGGGGTCAAATACTTATTTCCCTCATTAAAATGCAAATCCATTTATAACATTGTTGACATGCATTTGTTGTTGTTATTCTGTCTCTCACTGTTCAAATAAACCCACCATTAAAATTATAGACTCATCATTTCTTTGTCAGTGGGCAAGCGTACAATATCAGCAGGGAATCAAATACTTTTTTCCCCTCACTGTACATATAGATATTTTTCAATTGAGTTTAATTGAAAGATGTAAAATATCTGATGCTCATCAATTAAACTTTGTTCTTTTAATATGTGTGTGCCAAATATCATATCAACGTTGAGCATACATGCTATAGCCAGCACACTATCAGAGCATCTTAGTTGCTCGAGTTCCAATTAAGTTTGTCAACAAAGGATGACATGTTTCCCCCAGGAGAGAGAGAGAACATGAGAGAAAATAAAGTGTTGTGAAGAATTTGTTGCCTGGTAAAAAAAACATCTTACTCAAAGATCAGGGGGAAACAAGTGAATTAGTATGTGAACGCATGATTGATCTTAATTAACTAATTGAATAGTTATCTAACATTAATATTTTTCTCTACTCTAAAGATCAACACATTTTGCGTGAGCTGGAGAGAAAGAAAATCATGGTGTTCACCCCTTCGCGGCGTGTAGCGGGCAGACGTGTGGTCTGCTACGATGATCGCTTCATCGTCAAGCTGGCGTACGAGTCAGACGGTGTCATCGTATCCAACGACACATACCGTGACCTTCAGGGCGAGAGACAGGAGTGGAAGCGCTTCATCGAGGAGAGGCTGCTCATGTTCTCGTTCGTCAATGACAAGTAAGTCTTGTGGTAGCTTATTATTAACCGTAAAATGCATACACTGGATTAATAACTCATGTTTTAACTGATAATGCAGGTGTTACAGATCTATAACTTTCATGAATGAGACATTATAAATGCTTATGAATGTTTAACTATTAATATATGCAAATTATGCATTATTGTTTAGTATACATTAGCCACAGTGTAGTATCAATCTAAACTCCACTCCCCCTCTCTCAGGTTCATGCCCCCTGATGACCCCCTGGGTCGCCATGGTCCCACCCTGGAGAACTTTCTACGGAAGGTTCCTCGGTTACCACGCAAACAGCCATGTCCTTACGGTGAGATCACATCTCTACTGGGGTCATCCTGTGGTTGACCTTACATATGGGTGGGGGGAACATTTCCAAAGAATTATTAACAAATGGACACAAATACTGTAATGGATGTAATAAATGTACTGTATGTGCTTAAACTCAGCGGTACTAATGAACTCTTGTTTATATTTCATGAATACAGGAAGGAAATGCACTTATGGAATAAAGTGTAAATTCTACCACCCGGAGCGAGTCAACCAATCCAATCGCTCTTTGGCTGACGAGCTGCGGGAGAAGGCCAAGCTGCCCTTGTCACAACAGAAACACCCCACCACAGGTCCTGGACTTGCCTATGGCCTTTCCCTGGAGGAGCAGATGGCTCAGAAACTGACCCTAGAACAGTGGAATGGCTCCTTGAAGAAAGGCCTCACCAGTGAGAATGTTCTTCTTCTCAAGGGAGGCCATCGCTCCAGCTGGACGTCCCCAGCTAAGAAGGCCAGCACCAACCGACATTCCCAGACCGACCTGGACTCGGCCCTGGCCAGTGGCTCTCAAGAGAGGCTAGATTCTGGGCTGGGCTCCTTCGAGAGCCAGGCATCTGACCCCTCTAGAAACCACTGTGATCACTATAGCAACGCTGGGTACAGGAACTGCCAGTCAAAGTCCGCCCCCAGTATGAAACAACAACGCTATTCTCTCCCTAGCGACCTGCCTTGTAGCTGCTGCTCCCATGCTCCTCAGCCTTCAGGCCCCAGTGCAGGATACCAACAACACCACAGCCCACACCATAGCATGGGCCCAGCCAGCACCCACAACCCAGACATGATGACCTACTACCCCCCTTGTTACCCCAACTATGGAACACCAACGTATCCAGTTAGTATGCATCAGTATAGCCACCCCAGTGACTACCAACAGCAGGGCAGGGTCCACCGTTCACAGCAGACCTTCTGGTCGGACCCATTTGGGACTTCTCCTCAGACTCTCCATTGCATTGCTCAGGTGGAGCAGCAGAGACACGGGTCCCCTGCCCGGACACAGCCGAGCCCCCATGGGGAGTGCAGGGAGAGGGAGGACGGCAGGGAGAGGGAGGATGTCAGGAAGAAGCTGCTGGCCATCTTTAACGGCCGTCTGGTTGACAGGGCCATGGACATGTTCCCCCATCTCATGGACCCACAGAGACTGGCTGCTGAGATCCTCACCCTGAGATCCTCTCAGGGCCTGTGATTGGCTCGTTGCTCTGAGATGGAGGGATTTTTAGTTTTTTTCAGTTGAAAGAGTCTCTTGAAAAAATGTCCAAGCTACTATAAAGATCAATGTTTCCCTAAGGTGGAAACACAGATCTTCCAACTGTATTTGCTTTGCCAAATGTGTTCTTGCCAAGTGTTTCAGGAACTAGGTCGCTTATATTGCCTCGAACATAAAACCGGAGGCAATTGATTGTTGATGCAAGTTGTATCTATTTAATAAATCTTTCTAGACCCTCGAGTGTATTCGATGGGTAAAAGTAATGTATTTGAGGAGCAATATTCTTACAGAATGCATGTATAGTGGGGCAAAAAAGTATTTAGTCAGCCACCATTTGTGCAAGTTCTCCCACTTAAAAATATGAGAGGCCTGTAATTTTCATCATATGTACACTTCAACTATGACAGACAAAATTAGATTTTTTTTCCCCAGAAAATCACATTGTAGGATTTTTAATGAATTTATTTGCAAATTATGGTGGAAAATAAGTATTTGGTCAATAACAAAAGTTTATCTCAATACTTTGTTATATACCCTTTGTTGGCAATGACAGAGGTCAAACGTTTTCTGTAAGTCTTCACAAGGTTTTCACACACTGTTGCTGGTATTTTGGCCCATTCCTCCATGCAGATCTCCAGAGCAGTGATGTTTTGGGGCTATTGCTGGGCAACATGGACTTTCAACTCCCTCCAAAGATTTTCTATGGGGTTGAGATCTGGAGACTGGCTAGGCCACTCCAGGACCTTGAAATGCTTCTTACGAAGCCACTCCTTCGTTGCCCGGGCAGTGTGTTTGGGAGCATTGTCATGCTGAAAGACCCAGCCACGTTTAATCTTCAATGCCCTTGCTGATGGAAGGAGGTTTTCACTCAAAATCTCACGATACATGGCCCCATTCATTCTTTCCTTTACACGGATCAGTCGTCCTGGTCCCTTTGCAGAAAAACAGCCCCAAAGCATGATGTTTCCTCCCCCATGCTTCACAGTAGGTATGGTGTTCTTTGGATGCAACTCTGCATTCTTTGTCCTCCAAACACGACGAGTTGAGTTTTTACCAAAAAGTTATATTTTGGTTTTATCTGACCATATGACATTCTCCCAATCTTCTTCTGGATCATCCAAATGCTCTCTAGCAAACTTCAGACGGGCCTGGACATGTACTGGCTTAAGCAGGGGGACACGTCTGGCACTGCAGGATGTGAGTCCCTGGCGGTGTGTTACTGTTGGTAGGCTTTGTTACTTTGGTCCCAGCTCTCTGCAGGTCATTCACTAGGTCCCCCCGTGTGGTTCTGGGATTTTTGCTCACCGTTCTTGTGATAATTTTGACCCCACGGGGTGAGATCTTGCGTGGCGCCCCAGATCGAGGGAGATTATCAGTAGTCTTGTATGTCTTCCATTTCCTAATAATTGCTCCCACAGTTGATTTCTTCAAACCAAGCTGCTTACCTATTGCAGATTCGGTCTTCCCAGCCTGGTGCAGGTCTACGGTTTTGTTTCTGGTGTCCTTTGACAGCTCTTTGGTCTTGGTCATAGTGGAGTTTGGAGTGTGACTGTTTGAGGTTGTTGACAGGTGTATTTTATACTGATAACAAGTTCAAACAGGTGCCATTAATACAGGTAACGAGTGGAGGACAGAGGAGCCTCTTAAAGAAGAAGTTAGAGGTCTGTGAGAGCCAGAAATCTTGCTTGTTTGTAGGTGACCAAATACTTATTTTCCACCATAATTTGCAAATAAGTGTTTAAAAAATCCTACAATGTGATTTTCTGGATTTTTTCCCCCCTCATTTTGTCTGTCAGTTGAAGTGTACCTATGATGAACATTACAGGCCTCTCATCTTTTTAAGTGGGAGAACTTGCACAATTGGTGGCTGACTAAATACTTTTTTGCCCCATTGTACATAAGCCTTAGGGCACTATTATAGACAAATGTTTCAAGATGAATTATGACATAAAGAGTATTATCGGCACAGTGTGCCATAATGTTGGTCACAGCTAACTGTCTAGTACGGTCTAATACGGTAGTGAAGTAGATGCTCTATGGGTCAAGTTCATTGAAGAACATTAATGTCCAGAGAAGAAGTATAATTGCATTCTTAATTTAAAAGAAATAACTCTATAATACAAAAACATACAAAATAGATAGTCAATAGATATAGACCAGTATAATATTTTTTGCCATTTCTAGTATCTACTTTGTATTCATTCTGTGTGCAGCAATGTGAGAGCAGATGGCTTGTTTATTATTTTTATAATTTCAGATCGTTGTTCAGTGCCCTTCCCCTTTTCCACATTTTGTTACGTTACAGCCTTATTCTAAAATAGATTAAAATATTTTTCTCATAAATCTACACACAATACCCCATAATTACAGATCAAAAACAGGTTTCTAGAAAATTGTGCAATTTATATTTTTTAAACCCAAAAAGCAGAAATACCTTATTTACATCAGTATTCAGACCCTTTGCTATGAGACTCGCAATTGAGTTCAGGTGCATCCTGTTTCCATTGATTATCCTTGATGTTTCTACAACTTGATTGGAGTCCACTTGTGGTAAATTCAATTGATTGGATATGATTTGGAAAGGCACATACCTCTCTAGATAAGGTCCAACAGTTGAGCATGTCAGAGCAAAAACCAAGCCATGAGGTCGACGGAATTGTCCATAGAACTCCGACACAGGATTGTGTCGAGGCACAGATTTGGGGAAGGGTACCAAAAAATGTATTCAGCATTGAAGGTCCCCAAGAACACAGTGTCCTCCATCATTTTCCAATGGAAGTAGTTTGGAACCACCAAGACTTCCTAGAGATGGTCGCCCCTGTCAAACTGAACAATCGTGGGAGAAGGGCCTTGGTCAGGGAGGTGACCAAGAACCCGATGGTCACTCTAACAGAGTTCCTCTGTGGAGATGGGAGAACCTTCCAGAAGGACAACCATCTCTGTAGCACTCCACCAATCAAGTCTTTGTTAGGGTGGCCAGACGCAAACCACTCCTCAGTAAAAGGCACATGACGGCCTTCTTGGAGTTTGCCAAAAGGCACCTAAAGACTCTGACTATGAGAAACAATATTCTCTGGTCTGATGAAACCAAGATTGAAGTCTTTAGCCTGAATGCCAAGCTTAACGTCTGGAGGAATCCTGGTACCATCCCTACGGTGAAGCATGGTGGTGGGAGCATCATGCTGTGGGGATGTTTTTCAGTGGCAGGGACTGGGAGATGGAGTAAAGTACAGAGAGATCATTGATGAAAACCTGCTCCAGAGCACTCAGGACCTCAGACTGGGGCGAAGGTTCACCTTCCAACAGGACAACAACCCTAAGCACAATGCCAAGACAACGCAGGAGTTTCTTCGGGACAAGTCTCAATATCCTTAAGAGACCCAGCCAGAGCCTGGACTTGAACCCGATCGAATATCTCTGGAGAGACCTGAAAATAGCTGCGCAGTGACGCTCTCCATCCAACCTGACAGATCTTGAGAGGATCTGCAGAGAAGAATGGGAGAAACTCACCAAATACAGGTGTGCCAAGCTTGTAGCGTCATACCCAAAAACACTTGAGGCTGTAATCACTGCCAAAGGTGATTCAACAAAGTAGAGAGTAAACGGTTTGAATACTGTTGTAAAAATTCTGAAACACTGTTTTTGCTTTGGCGTTGTGGCGTATTTTGTGTACAGTAGATTGATGAGGGTGGAAAAAACGGTTGAATCAATTTTAGAACAAGGCTGTAACGTAACAGAATGTGGGGTCTGAATACTTTCCGAATGCACTGTGTGTGTTCATTAGCTGCCAAGGGAGTGTTTTTCTTTTCTTCAGTGTGCATGGAGTTGTGGTGTGAATACAGGCAATTAATAATTTCAGTTTTCGTATCAAGACGTGAGATGGGTTAGTTCATGCATTGTGTGACCAAGTAGCAACACAGAGACACGAAGTGGTGAACAGCCAAAACAGATGGAATCTGATGTGGAGTATCAGAGTTAAATGTTATAAATTAGTCTGTGAAAGTTTAGTCTGTGAAAGTTTATCTCCCCAAATGTTTATAATGTTTTAGACAAAGCTTTACAGATGAAACATGATATGACAATGGATAATATGTAGGAAAGTTATTTAGTTTTGTCACAGTTTTGGTAGTGGTACTGATAAGCTTTCATCTTTTGGGGGAGTTGTAAGTCTTTCTACTGCAAAACTTCTGTTGTGACTCACTGTGCTGGGAGCTGTTCATACCGGCTATTCACTGCTATTATTACTGATGGGAAAATATAATAGTTATTTTGAGAATAAGGAAATTCACCAAACTGCTGTTGTGGGTTTAATAAATTCATGACTCATTTTGAGGGAACAGTTTCTCCATTATTGCATTGTCTTACTTTATGTTGTCACTCCTTCGCAACACTCGTCCCTCTCAGTGCAGGAGGAATAGTTGTGCTATCTGATATAAGACAATGACATCAGTGTGCTTACATTGTACTAGTGGTTAAAGCGTTGGGCCAGTAAACGAACGGTTGCTGACTTGTCTAGTTAAATAAAATATTGACTAGGTCGCTTGTCAATACACACACACACACACACTGTTTCTCATGACGAGGAACTAGACCAGGAGTGTTTTTTAATCAAACTCAGCTGTTGAACTTTTTCAGTGATGAAGACATGGATGTCTCATGGTAGGGTGGGGTATTATTTTGGTGGGGTCCAAAATAATCCCTTTCTGACCACTTCTATCATGGGTAAATATTTATGCAGGGTATAGAATTCACTAAACACACCCGGTTTCACACAGATGTACAGATGAACAAACTCACATCCAGACTTGACCTGTCATTTTCCCAAAGAAGGCAGAGAGATGTTTGTTACAGTTTTAAATGTTTAAAACATCATTACTGCTGCAGGGTCACATGAGGGCTGACTGGGGAATTAAGGTTACGTCTCAAATGGCACGCTGTTCCCTATATAGTGCACTACTTTTTACCAGAGCCCTATGAGCCATTGTCATTTGGGACGAAGCCATAATGTTGACTTGACAGAAAAACAGTTACTACTGTTATTAACTTTTTTTCTAGTGAAAACTGAGTTAAGACAGTCCGTCACAGTTGATACAAGCTCAGCTGATGTCAACTGTTATGATGTTAATGACCATTATAATGTATGGTGGTTACAGGATTACTGATCTAAGGTCTCGTTATAACAAAGTTACCAGAGGTGTAACAGAAAACAGAAAGATATTGCATGACATCATCCCGCGAATTGCACTGTCATCAGGAAGGAAGCATAAGCAATAACAAAGTGTTCAAGAACAGTGTAGTATCGGGTAAAGCTTGGGAAAAAGTATAGGGCCTCAAACAATCTCACATGTGGATGTACAGTAACACCCCCTGCGGGACTGATGATGATGGACAAACTGACAGCAGCCCGTCAGTGAGATGATGTGATCTTGTTGGACAGAAAGACTCTCTCTCTGAGGGACTGTATGTGTGGAACATGTTGCAGTGTTCTTTCATCTCCACAATTGCACAATAGTCCTTGAGAGCAAATATACGACTTTGTTACATATGAATCGGAAATGTATCAAATATGACTGATGATTCAACGTCTTGAGGGAAGGGGTAATTATATATACAAAATTATAGTCTCTGCCTGTATCAACTTCACATTGACCAATGTTTCACATGACCTCAGTGCGACCTCAATGCATGCTTGTTCGGCAGCCAGAAAGACTCCCAATCACTTGGACATGCTGTAATCAGTTTCTAGAACTTCTATACTTTAGTACATGGTGAAATAAGGCCAGATTAGAGATTCCTCCAAACTGATCTTAAATTTTTGTTGAAAGTGTGGACTTTTCTCAGAAACATCCTGTTGGTTGTGTTGGGTTCTAGTTGGAAATACTTGCTAAACTAGAAGTTAATGGGTACATGTATGAGTAATGTATATTGTGGGGTCAATGGAGGTTGGATAAGAGCTAGGGGCTTGGAGAGTTACTAATTATGGTAAAAGACAATCACATGGTTGTGGTCACTGATAAAGGTGGATAGCTGTGGATTAGTGAGGAATGTGGACAGAGGTCAGGTCACTTGAAGGGAGAAGGAACAGGTTTATCACACACATCACTTAAGTTCCTGCCTAGCAACAGAGATGTATTGGCTGTCGAGATGTGCAAAGAGTTGACTCTGCCCAGTAGAGGGTATATATGTACTTGTGGAGACAATGTTAGTTTTTAACCTAATAGCTGTAATAGATGGTTATACCTGTTTTAACTGAAGGATGGGAGAGGAACAGAATATTCAGAAGACTGCCCTTGGGCTTTTCCCATACAAGGGGATCAACCTGATCAGAGGGGTGCATCAAGTTGAACACCTTGAGTCTCTGGAGACATTTGAAGTACATGATGATGACATATTTGCTGTTACTTACCCACGGTCAGGTAAAACAATGCATCTGACATAGTGTAGGTTATAGGACTATACAGTGCTTACTACAGAGTGAAATGTAGGCTACACTACAAAACATATTAAATTATGCATGAATTTTGGGATTGTTCTGTGAATGTGCAACGTAATCTCACAAATGCCCAGATTATATTTCTTTAAAAAACACAGGAACTACATGGATACAGAATATTTTGTCCCTATTGTATCATGGCGATCAAATGACAGAGGGATGTAACAAACAATCAATCCAACAACTGGTGCCTTGGTTTGAGGAGAATATAAGACAAGTGGACGACAACAACATGCCATCACCAAGGACCTTTGTGTCTCACTTGCATTTGTCTTCACTCCCTCAAGGACTGAGAGAGAAGGGAAAGGTAAGAGAGAGAGAGATCACATGCAATGAAGGCAAAATGGTAACTGCCAGTGAAATCCATGGTGTGACACAGTTTAGTGTATATGCTATTTCTGTAGTGTAAAATGTATAAAACTGTACACAGATTATGTTTAAAAAACATCTTCAGAAAGACATAATTTAAAAAAACCTGCATGCTAACAATAATTCTTTAAGAAACAAGTTAATTTACATCAATCTACTTTATTTGTGAGTGAAAATACACTGTATTTGTGTTTTTATTGTTGTATTAAATATCTATTGATAAGGCTGTATTTTAACTGTGTAAATTGTTTCAGGTGGTCTACATAGCCAGGAACCCAAACGATGTTGCAGTGTCCTTATTTAATCTCCAACAATTTCATGAAAGCCCTTGAGAGCGAACCTGACTTTGATACATTTGTTATTCAATTTATTTGGGGGAATGGTAATCACAACACAACATTTCAGTTATCTCCATTTTTCCTGGCCACTGTGCTTTCACATCTGCTTTGCTTGCTCTTTGGGGTCTAAGTCAAGTAACTGTATATCACTTTGTGATAACTGCTGATGTAAAAGGGCTTAATAACATGCATGCAATTGATTTAATTGATTGATCAAACACATCTATAGCCTCTTCAATGCACATGATAAGTGTGTCATTGTGAAATAACCTAAATATATGTATTTCTTAGTTCTCGGGGGCTCTTGGTTTGACCATGTTGCTGATTGGTATGCTCAGGAAGATTAATTTGATACCCTTTCACTGACATTTGAGGATATGATCAAGGTAAATTAATTTCCATAATGATCAGATCACAAAACAATGGATTGCATATTGGTAAGACTAATCAAACAACAACACAACAACAATTGCTTTCAGGACACACGAGGTGCGGTTGTCAGGATATCAAACTTGGTTAAAAACATGGATGACAAAACCATTGACACAATAGTGGACAAACCCTCCTTCAAGAACATGAAAGAAAACCCACAGGCTCAAAATGATATACAGCATCCTGCAATTTTTGAACAAGGTGAAATGTTGTTGACAGTTAGTTGACTACATACAAATAATCTATTTGTGTCACACCCTGACCATAGTTTGCTTTGCATGTTTCTATGTTTTGTTTGGTCAGGGTGTGATCTGAGTGGGCATTCTATGTTGTGTGTCTAGTTTGTCTGTTTCTGTGTTTGGCCTGATATGGTTCTCAATCAGAGGCAGGTGTTAGTCATTGTCTCTGATTGGGAACCATATTTAGGTAGCCTGTTTGGTGTTGGGTTTTGTGGGTGATTGTTCCTGTCTCTGTGTTTTTTGCACCAGATAGGGCTGTTTCAGTGTTCCTGGTTTGTATTATGTTCATGTTTAGTTGTCTTATTAAAAAACATGTACTTCAACCACGCTGCATTTTGGTCCGCCTCTCCTTCGACACAAGAAAACCGTTACAATTTGTGACTATCCAAATACTGCACATTCAAACTGCACCTTATCCCAGGGCTAAGAGCCTCCAAGCCCTGGGCTAAGCAAGTGTTCTTGCACATTCTAAAGTGGGATAGCACCAACCTTAGCCCTGGGCTAGTACAAACTTTTTGGGGCTAGCCCCAGAAACACGGTGCCAAAATATCCAGTGAAACTGGATTGTTCTACGTCTAGAACGCTCACTGTCCAATAACAAAATCTGCACTGTTACTTCATTTACATATACTTGTGATGCCTGTAATGTGTTCTGCACACTATTTTGATAAGGAAATTGGTACTATTTCATCCTGAGGACAAAAACCCATATAACGTGCATAGAGGGCCAGATCGAATTTCAAAAGTGAAACATATTGATTTGTTTCCGAGGTCAGATAGGCAGACAGCAAGGTTTATACAAACAAACCATCACTTCAGGAAACTAAACGCTAGCCTAAAAGCAAGAGCAAATAATGTGCTAATAACATTGGTCGTGTGTCAGAGAACGAATGTTGGTCGCATGTTGTTTGTCCGTTAGCTCAGGGTTTTGGAATACAAGCTTAAATCCTTAGCCAGGTCTAAAGCTTAGTCCAGGCTTAATAAATGCTTGTGCGAAAGCAGGCTAAACTAGCCCAGGCTAGCCTGGGGCTAAAATAGCCCAGGGCTAAGACCAATGCAGTGTGAAAAGGCCTATGAAGTGATACCATACTGTCTGTTATGTCTCTAATCAGGGAAGGTGGGGGACTGGAAGACTATGTTCACAGTGGCCCAGAGTGAGATGTTTGACAAGATCTACATGGAGTAGATGAAAGACCTTCATTTGACTGGGAGCTGTGAAAAACGTGTCCTGAACACAACGTGTCCTGAACACAATGGTAGTGAAAGTTTTCACCAGCTTGGTTGTAGATGTCAGAATAAGCGGATCCAGATGCTTGTTGTTGATTTGACTTGTTGATCTGTCGTTGTTGATCTGACAAATTGTACTCCAGTTGTGTGAATCACTCTAAATATGTCACTTTTTGGGGGATATAGGTCTAACTAGATTGGAAGAAATAATAGTCAGTAACCGAAAGGTTGCTAGATCGAATCCCTGAGCTGACAAGGTAAAAATCTGTTGTTTTTCCCTTGAACAAGGCAGTTAAGCCACTGTTCCTAGGCTGTCATTGTAAATAAGAATCTGTTCTTAACTGACTTGCCTAGTTAAATAAAGGTTAAATAAAATAATTGTAATGTAATGTAATTTTTAAAAAGCACTTAAAGGCTTCATAATTTATAAATGTCATGTTTGATATTATCTCATAAACTTGTGTTAATCTCAGACCTTATTTTCGGCGTTTATCCCAAAACCCTATTCTTTCCCCATTCACTTTCACATTGGAACGGTTGAACGAACCAGAGGTAAATCATTTCCGGGGTTTAGAACTAAAAGCTGGCGAACTCTATTGACTATTGTACCCAAAATGCAACGCGTATCTTAAGCCTACCGCGCATGCTCATTTCCACCACCGATTTTGTAATATCTACTTTCTTTTCCAAATGTAATCGTTCAGGTTGCAATGATGCAGCTAGATATGAACTGTACTTTATCCGTCCATGATTTTGGCACTGCAAACCGATGTTGACATTTTTGCATGCGGCGAGACCGTATCACTCAGCAACGAGGGATTTATTTTCCTTCGCCGCAGTAGCTAGTTTAGGTGACGTTATTCTCCACTAATGTTGAAAGCAAGGAATTATGTTGTAACGTTATTTCTGTGGCAAACAACAGTTGTAAACTGTCTGTCAGTGTCAGTCTGGTGAATGAGTTAATGGACTGAACGGTAAAGCGAATTGGGGAGTTAACGTAGCTGTCAGCAACTTTGATTTTGTAACGCCGTCGCTAACTAGAAGCTAGCTGGCTAGTTAGCCCTTACAAGAAGACAAACATGTGGCAAAGCGTTGGTCTAACTGTGCTGGTTATTGTGGCCACCCTTGTGTGTGCGTTGCTCTTCATGGTGTTTGGTAAGTAACAGTTTGACTTCAGTTTTCTTGAATGTAATGTGAAATGACATTACTCGGACACAGGTCTGTGAAACGTATTAGCTGTTAGGTACAGTAAGCTAACTATGTAGCATTCAGCCATGATTATACTTAGTTCTTGTTTCATATCCAGCTACCTGTCATCTATCTTTCTTTAGTGAGCAGTGACTGTCTCGACCTTTTTCATTCTGAAAATGTTGAGTAGGTAGATCAAAGTTGTCTATACAAAGAATAATCTCTCAAGACATCATGTTATTAGAGGTTTGTCCCTCATAGCTGTTATTAATTGGATCAGTTTAAATAATTGATACATATCAGTTGAGTCTCTCTTTTTGTGCTTGAGCAGTGTTCGACAGGATTGTCTTGCAGCATCATCCAGTCAGGCAGTCTCCTGTTTCATGATCATATCTTTGTAGGCTACATCTAATTTTACCTATAATAATAATAACCCTATAATAATAATAACCCTATAATAATAATAACCCTATCTGTCTATAATAATCACAAAGTGTGATGATCAATTGTTGAGGCCCAGTTACATTAATTTATGCATACCTGTGTGTGGAAAACAAAGACGTATTTGATGTTACGTTTTGGACTTTATCTTGTGTATATACACTGAACAAAAATATAAATGCAACATGCAACAATTTAAGATTTTACTGAGTTACAGTTAATCTAAAGAAATCCAGTTAATGAAATACATTAATTATGCCATAATCTATAGATTTCACATGCCTGGGAATAATTTTTTGGCAGTATCTGGTGTGACCACCATTTACTTAATGCAGCGGGACACATCTCCTTCGGTTTTGCCAACCCACAGTTTAATCATATGTCTGGGTGGCTGGTCTTAGACAATCCTGTAGGTGAAGAAGCTGGGTGTGGAGGTTCTGGGCTGGTGTGGTAACACGTGGTCTGCGGTTGTGAGGCCAGTTGTATGTACTGTCAAACTTTCAAATGAGGTTGGAGGTGGCTTATGGTAGAGAAATTAAATCATCTGGCAACTGCACTCGTGGACATTCCTGTAGACTTGAGACATCTGTGGCATTGTGTTGTGTGACAGGACTTCACATTTTAGTGATGTTTTATTGTCCCCAGCACAAGGTGCACCTGTGTAACGATCATGCTGTTTAATCAGCTTCTTGATATGCCACACCTATCAGGTGGATAGATGATCTTGGCATAGGAGAAATGCTTACTAACAGTGCCGTAAACAAATTAATGCACACAATTTGAGAAGCTTTTTGTGCATATGGAACATTGGTGGGATTATTTATTTCAGCTCATGAAACATGGGACCAACACTTTGTTACATGTTGTGTTTATATTGTTATTCAGTGTGTATATAAAGATAAATTACAACAAATTTAATTGTTTGATTCATATACAGTCACTGTGCACTTTCTATTGAGGACTTTTGTTCTTTTTGGCTCTTCAGGTTGGTATGTTGTCTGGCAGCTCTTTCTGTCCAAGTTCAAGTTCCTGCGTGAGATGTTGGGCGACACCGGATCTCCACAGACAGAGACCCAGCCGTCCGAATCAAAGAGCAAGCATACCTCTCCTCCAACCCAACGCCAGAGGCTCAAGACTGCCCGCCAGAGGGTCATTCCTCCTGAAAACACTACATAATAATATATGCCATTTAGCAGACGCTTTTATCCAAAGCGACTTACAGTCATGTGTGCATACATTCTACGTATGGGTGGTCCCGGGAATCGAACCCACTACCCTGGCGTTACAAGCGCCATGCTCTACCAACAAGCGCCATGCTCTACCAACTGAGCTACAGAAGGACCATATATTATTATATTATTATTATTATATATTATATTATAAAACACTACATAGATGACCACACCCATCTGCTATCAGTCTCACCCAGTCCCCTATTCACCAACCCTCGTCACTCTAGGAAACCGTGGTGGACAAAATGAAACCCCTTACTAAATGGCATGATGTCGAATGTCATACTATTCCCATGTCCATGCATACTACTCCCCTTTCCACTACCATACAACGTCCTCGTCGTAGACACTTGATGCTCTACTTTTCTCTCCTGGACACTCTTACGAGACTACGTATAGCTACTGATGTTATAAAGGCACAAGCCATCAAATCATGGGACATTCTGTGTACAACTTGTTCACGTTTCAAATATGTATTTTAGCTGTTCACAGTATATGTACTGAGCAGCACATCCAGTCTCTTCACTTGGCCTTAACTGACACTGCAACATGGTCAGCTCTGACTGGCTGACACTGCAATATGGTCAGCTCCCACTGGCTGTCATGCTGCTAACACCTGCACAGGGAATCGCTGCTACACCTGCACAGGGAATCTGTTTCTCCATGATCACACAAGTGAATTCTCTGTCATGACTGTGTATGTGCGTTTTGAGAGTTTGTTTATTTGAACATGTTTTTGTAGCAAAGCCTATACTCTGACAAACCTAGACAAACTGTTGTATAAAACAGGCTCATTTGTTAGCATTTGCTTTCAGAAGCAAAACAACTGCTAGAAGAAATAAAACGGAATGAAACTATTTGTATAACTGATAAAGTTACTTGTCGTGTTCATTTCACTTTATTTGTAACCAAAGTGCAATGAAAGGAATGTTTATTTTTGAGGTTTTTATTGTTGGTCAGAAATTAATACATATACAGTACATTCAGAAAGTATTCAGACCCCTTAACTTTTTCCACATTTTGTTATGTTACAGCCTTATTCTAAAATAAAAAAAATTAAAAAATGTTTTACCCTCATCAAGAGGAAACACAGATCCCCAGATCTGTGCCTCGACACAATCCTGTCTCAGAGCTCTAACGGACGATTCCTTTGACCTCATGGCTTGGTTTTTGCTCTGACATGCACTGTCAACGGTGGGACCTTATATAGACAGGTGTGTGCCTTTCCAAATCATGTCCAATCAATGGAATTTACCACAGGTGGACTTCCAAGTTGTAGAAACATCTCAAGGATAGTCAATGGAAACAGGATGCACCTGAGCTCAATTTCCAGTCTCATAGCGAAGGGTCTGAATACTTATGTAAATAAGGTACTTCTGTTTTTTTAATCAATCTGCAAAATGGCAACAGTTTTTTTTCTTTGTCATTATGGGGTATTGTGTGTAGATGAGGACATTTTAAAAATGTAATCTATTTTAGAATAAGGCTGTAACAAAATGTTAAGTCAAGTGGTCTGAGTACTTTCCGAATGCACTGTATAACTGTTATGGAATGGTGTGGTTACAATACCACAACGAAGACTAAATTCAGGCTTCGTATGTACAGTTGAAGTCGGAAGTTTACATACACCTCAACCAAATACATTTAAACTCAGTTTTTCACAATTCCTGACATTTATCCTAGTTTGAAATTCCAGGTTGTAGGTCAGTTAGGATGACCACTTTATTTTAAGAATGTAAAATGTCAGAATAATAGTAGAGAAGGATTTATTTCAGCTTTTATTTCTTTCATCACATTCCCAGTGGGTCAGAAGCTTATTTACACTCGGTTCATATTTGGTAGCATAGCCTTTAAATAGTTTAACTTGGTCAAACGTTTCAGGTAGGCTTCCACAATAAGTTGGGTGAATTTTGGCCCATTCCTCCTGACAGAGCTGGTATAACTGAGTCAGGTTTGTAGGCCTCCTTGCTTGCACACACTTTTTCAGTTCTGCCCACAAATGTGCTATAGGATTGAGGTCAGGGCTTTGTGACGATCACTCCAATACCTTGACTTTGTTGTCCTTAAGCCATTTTGTCACAACTTTGGAAGTGTGCTTAGGGTCATTGTCCATTTGTAAGACCCATTTGCGGTCAAGCTTTAACTACCTGATGTCTTGAGATGTTGCTTCAATATATCCATGTAATTTTCCTACCTCATGATGACATCTATTTTGTGAAGTGCACCAGTCCCTCCTGCAGTAAAGCACCCCCATAACATGATGCTGCCACCCCGTGCTTCACGGTTGGGATGGTGTTCTTCGGCTTGCAAGCCTCCCCCTTTTCCTCCAAACATAACGATGGTCGTTATGGCCAAACAGTTCTATTTTTGTTTCATCAGACCAGAGGACATTTCTCCAAAAAGTACAAGGTTTAATCCCCATGTGCAGTTGCAAACTGTAGTCTGGCTTTTTTATGGCGGTTTTGGAGCAGTGGCTTTTTCCTTGCTGAGCAGCCTTTCAGGTTATGTCGATATAGGACTCGTTTTACTGTGGATATAGATACTTTTGTACCTGTTTCCTCCAGCATGTTCACAAGGTCCTTTGCTGTTGTTCTGGGATTGATTTGCACTTTTCGCACCAAAATATGTTCATCTCTAGGAGACAGAACGCGTCTCATTCCTGAGCGGTATGACGGCTGCATGGTGTTTATACTTGCCTACTATTGTTTGTACAGATGACCGTGGTACCTTCAGGTGTTTGGAAATTGCTCTCAAGGATGATCCATGTTTTTTCTGAGGTCTTGGCTGATTTGTTTTGATTTTCCCATGATGTCAAGCGAAGAGGCTCCAAGTTTGAAGGTAGGCCTTGAAATACATCCACAGGTACACCTCCAATTGACTCAAATGATGAAGCTTCTAATGCCATCAGAAGCTTCTAACTCCATGACATCATTTTCTGGAATTTTCCAAGCTTTTTAAAGGCACAGTCAATTTAGTGTATGTAATCTGACCCACTGGAATTGTGATACAGTGAAATAATCTAAACAATTGTGGGAAAAATTACTTGTGTCATTCACAAAGTAGATGTCCTAACTGATTTGCCAAAACTAGTTTGTTCACAAGAATTTTGTGGAGTGGTTGAAAAATTTGTTTTAATGACTCCAACCTAAGTGTCTGTAAACTTCTGACTTCAACTGTATCAAGCATCTCAGAGTAGTAGGAGTGGTGATCTAGGATCAGGCTCCGCCCTGTCCAAATAATCTTATTCATTGTGATCTAAAAGGCTAAACTGACCCAAAGTCAGCATTCCTACTCTGATATGCTTGATACATACTGCCCCAGAACTCCCTATTAAGGCAACAAATAAATAGGCTATAGCTCATTGCTCTGGCTAGCTAGCCTCCCAGAGGTGATAGCTGGGGTGTATTCAATAGGGACCAAATGGAAGCGAAAAGCTGAATAAGGGAGAACCTAAACTTGTCCAAAAAGAATCATTTGTGTTTTCCATTGTAAAGTATTTCACTATGGTGTGCCCTAAAGACTACACCTGATGCTACAGGGTCGTCACTAGCTTCCGTAGTCATAAAGATGGCATCCTTCCCTGTAGTTCATTACATTATCTCTGATCCAGCTATAAGCCTGACATTGTAAAACATGTTAATTCTCTATGTAATGGTTTAACGTGTGATTGTCCAAATTTCACTTTTGTTTTGGGCTATTGCTGTAATTTACATCCAGAATAAATACATTTCTTAACTGTATAGAAATACATTTATTTGAATTGCATTGTTTCAAAGCTGAAATAGTTTATTCAAGAATATAGAACTGACATGTGGGGGGGGGTTGTAAGCATATTTGTTTAACTGCATGTTCAATTTGATGTCACAACACAGACACATTTTAAGGCTTGTACATCTTTTTGAGTGTATTATTTTGTCTTGCATATGTGTAGCCAGACTTGAAATTGAGTCTTTCTTTGACCCTCCACACTTACTGTCATATTTGCATACAGTGACTGAACGACAGGGGGCAGTGTTGCTCAACATGAAACAGTGATGGAGAAAATAACTGTTTTTCAAACTGTAGTCAAAGGGAGTATTGGAAGAGTTTAAAACCAGGCAATTTACATTTCAGATGTAGGTGTATTTAAAGTCTATCAAGCCATATGTTGTGACTGTGTAATCCCAGTTAACCCACGACAAAACCTATTCCCCGTCAGGAGACTGAAACGATTTGGCATGGGTCCTCAGATCCTCAAAAGGTTCTGCAGCTGCACCATTGAGAGCATCCTGACTGGTTGCTTCACTGCCTGATATGGCAACTGCTCGGCCTCCGACCGCAAGGCACTCCGGCGCTGACAGAGATGGCCGCCTCGCTTCGCGTTCCTAGGAAACTATGCCGTTTTTTGTTTTTTTACGTGTTATTTCTTACATTGGTACCCCAGGTCATCTTAGGTTTCATTACATACAGTCGAGAAGAACTACTGAACATAAGAGCAGCGTCAACTCACCATCAGTACGACCAAGAATATGACTTTCGCGAAGCGGACCCTGTGTTCTGCCTTTCACCCAGGACAACGGAATGGATCCCAGCCGGCGGCCCCAAAAAACGACTTCGAATAAGGGGAAAACAAAGCGGTCTTCTGGTCAGACTCCGGAGACGGGCACATCGTGCACCACTCCCTAGCATTCTCCTCGCCAATGTCCAGTCTCTTGACAACAAGGTTGATGAAATCCGAGCAAGGGTAGCATTCTAGAGGGACATCAGAGACTGTAACGTTCTTTGCTTCACGGAAACATGGCTCACTGGAGAGACGCTATCGGAGACGGTGCAGCCAGCTGGTTTCTCCACGCATCGCGCCGACAGAAACAAACATCTTTCTGGTAAGAAGAGGGGCGGGGGCGTATGCTTTATGGTTAACGTGACGCGGTGTGGCCAAAACAACACACAGGAACTCAAGTCCTTCTGTTCACCTGATTTAGAATTCCTCACAATCAAATGTAGACTGCATTATCTACCAAGGGAATTCTCTTCGATTGTAATCACAGCCGTATATATTCCCCCCCAAGCAGACACATCGATGGCTCTGAACGAACTTTATTTGACTCTTTGCAAACTGGAATCCATTTATCCGGAGGCTGCATTCATTGTAGCTGGGGATTTTAACAAGGCTAATCTTAAAACAAGACTCCCTAAATTTTATCAGCATATCGATTGCGCAACCAGGGCTGGAAAAACCTTGGATCATTGCTATTCCAACTTCCCCGCCCTCCTTTCGGAAAAGCTGACCACGACTCCATTTTGTTGATCCCTGCCTACAGACAGAAACTAAAACAAGAAGCTCCCGCGCTGAGGTCTGTTCAACGCTGGTCCGACCAATCTGACTCCACACTCCAAGACTGCTTCCATCACGTGGACTGGGATATGTTCCGTATTGCATCAGACGACAACATTGACGAATACGCTGATTTGGTGTGCGAGTTCATTAGAACGTGCGTTGAAGATGTCGTTCCCATAGCAACGGTTCAAACATTCCCAAACCAGAAACCGTGGATTGATGGCAGCATTCGCGTGAAACTGAAAGCGCGAACCACTGCTTTTAATCAGGGCAAGGTGACTGGAAACATGACCGAATACAAACAGTGTAACTATTCCCTCCGCAAGGCAATCAAACAAGCTAAGCGTCAGTATAGAGACAAAGTAGAATCTCAATTCAACGGCTCAGACACGAGGTATGTGGCAGGGTCTACAGTCAATCACGGATGACAAAAAGAAAACCAGCACCGTCACGGACCAGGATGTCTTGCTCCCAGGCAGACTAAATAATTTTTTGCCCGCTTTGAGGACAATACAGTGCCACTGACACTGCCCGCAACTAAAACATGCGGACTCTCCTTCACTGCAGCCGACGTGAGGAAAACATTTAAACATGTCAACCCTCGTAAGGCTGCAGGCCCAGACGGCATCCCCAGCCGCACCCTCAGAGCATGCGCAGACCAGCTGGCTGGTGTGTTTACGGACATATTCAATCGATCCCTATCCCAGTCTGTTGTTCCCACATGCTTCAAGAGGGCCACCATTGTTTCTGTTCCCAAGAAAGCTAAGGTAACTGAGCTAAACGACTCACTTCCGTCATCATGAAGTGCTTTGAGCGACTAGTCAAGGATCATATCACCTCCACCCTACCTGACACCCTAGACCCACTCCAATTTGCTTACCGCCCAAATAGGTCCACAGACGATGCAATCTCAACCACACTGCACACTGCCCTAACCCATCTGGACAAGAGGAATACCTATGTGAGAATGCTGTTCATCGACTACAGCTCGGCATTTAACACCATAGTACCCTCCAAGCTCGTCATCAAGCTCGAGACCCTGGGTCTCGACCCCGCCCTGTGCAACTTGGTTCCCGAACTTCCTGACGGGCCGCCCCCAGGTGGTGAGGGTAGGCAACAACATCTCCACCCCGCTGATCCTCAACACTGGGGCCCCACAAGGGTGCGTTCTGAGCCCTCTCCTGTACTCCCTGTTCACCCACGACTGCGTGGCCATGCACGCCTCCAACTCAATCATCAAGTTTGCGGACGACACAACAGTGGTAGGCTTGATTACCAACAACGACGAGACGGCCTACAGGGAGGAGGTGAGGGCCCTCGGAGTGTGGTGTCAGGAAAATAACCTCATACTCAACGTCAACAAAACTCAGGAGATGATTGTGGACTTCAGGAAACAGCAGAGGGAACACCCCCCTATCCACATCGATGGAACAGTAGTGGAGAGGGTAGTAAGTTTTAAGTTCCTCAGCGTACACATCACAGACAAACTGAATTGGTCCACCCACATAGACAGCATCGTGAAGAAGGTGCAGCAGCGCCTCTTCAACCTCAGGAGGCTGAAGAAATTCGGCTTGTCACCAAAAGCATAAACAAACTTCTACAGATGCACAATCGAGAGCATCCTGTCGGGCTGTATCACCGCCTGGTACAGCAACTGCTCCGCCCACCGTAAGGCTCTCCAGAGGGTAGTGAGGTCTGCACAACGCATCACCGGGGGCAAACTACCTGCCCTCCAGGACACCTACACCACCCAATGTCACAGGAAGGTCATAAAGATCATCAAGAACAGCAACCACCCGAGCCACTGCCTGTTCACCCCGCTATCATCCAGAAGGCGAGGTCAGTACAGGTGCATCAAAGCTGGGACCGAGAGACTGAAAAACAGCTTCTATCTCAAGGCCATCAGACTGTTAAACAGCCACCACTAACATTGAGTGGCTGCTGCCAACACACTGACTCAACTCCAGCCACTTTAATAATGGGAATTGATGGGAAATGATGTAAAATATATCACTAGCCACTTTAAACAATGCTACCTAATATATTGTTTACATACCCTACATTATTCATCTCATATGTATACGTATATACTGTACTCTATATCATCTACTGCATCCTTATGTAATACATGTATCACTAGCCACTTTAACTATGCCACTTTGTTTACATACTCATCTCATATGTATATACTGTACTCGATACCATCTACTGTATCTTGCCTATGCTGCTCTGTACCATCACTCATTCATATATCTTTATGTACATATTCTTTATCCCCTTACACTTGTGTCTATAAGGTAGTAGTTTTGGAATTGTTAGCTAGATTACTTGTTGGTTATTACTGCATTGTCGGAACTAGAAGCACAAGCATTTCGCTACACGCGCACTAACATCTGCTAACCATGTGTATGTGACAAATAAGATTTGATTTGATTTGATTTGAACAGAAGGTAGTGCAAATGGCCCAATACATCACTGGGGCCAAGCTCCCTGCCGCCCAGGACCTTTATACCAAGCGGTGTCAGAGGAAGGCCCTAAAAATTGTCAGACTCCAGCCACCCTAGTCATAGACTCTTCTCTCTGCTACCGCATGGCAAGCGGCACCGGAGTGCCAAGTCTTGGTCCAAGAGGCTACTAAACAGCTTCATAAGACTCCTGAACACCTAATCAAATGGCAACCCAGACTTTTTGTATTGTCCCCCCCCCTGCTTTTTTTTACACAGCTGCTACTCTCTGTTGTTATCATCTATGCATAGTTACTTTAATAACTCTACCCACATGTACATGTTACCACAACTAACCGGTGCCCCCCCGCACATTGACTCTGTACTGGTACCCCTTTGTGTATATAGTCTCGCTATTGTTATTTTACTGCTGCTCTTTAATTACTTGTTACTTTTATTTCTTATTCTCATCCATATATATATTTTTTAACTGCATTATTGATTAGGGGCTCGTAAGTAAGCATTTCACTACACCTTTTGTATTCGGCGCAATGTGACTATTACGATTTGATTTGATTAGTGACTGTGTGTTGTTGAGAAAAAAAAGCGAACAACAAAGTTATAATTTGCTTCATTTGGAGGAGAGGTGAGCATCCCTGGCAGTTATATGACCAATGGTGAAAGGTTTAGGTTTAAAAATAATTTTGAAGACATTTTAATATTAGAGAGGCCTTAAACTTTTGGAAACCATATATATACTGAACAACAATATAAACACAAAAAATAAATAAAGTGTTGGTCTCATGGCTCATGGCTCTCAGTCTCCAGATCTGCAGTGTTTACTCAGCCAAGGCTCTAAGTCTCCAGATCGGCAGTGTTTACTCAGCCAAGGCTCAGTCTCCAGATCGGCAGTGTTTACTCAGCCAAGGCTCTAAGTCTCCAGATCTGCAGTGTTTACTCAGCCAAGGCTCTAAGTCTCCAGATCGGCAGTGTTTACTCAGCCAAGGCTCAGTCTCCAGATCTGCAGTGTTTACTCAGCCAAGGCTCTAAGTCTCCAGATCTGCAGTGTTTCCTCAGCCAATGCTCAGTCTCCAGATCTGCAGTGTTAACTCAGCCAAGGCTCAGTCTCCAGATCTGCAGTGTTTCCTCAGCCAATGCTCAGTCTCCAGATCTGCAGTGTTTACTCAGCCAAGGCTCAGTCTCCAGATCTGCAGTGTTTACTCAGCCAAGGCTCTAAGTCTCCAGATCTGCAGTGTTAACTCAGCCAAGGCTCAGTCTCCAGATCTGCAGTGTTTACTCAGCCAAGGCTCAGTCTCCAGATCTGCAGTGTTTACTCAGGCAAGGCTCTAAGTCTCCAGATCGGCAGTGTTAACTCAGCCAAGGCTCTAAGTCTCCAGATCGGCAGTGTTAACTCAGCCAAGGTCAGTCTCCAGATCTGCAGTGTTAACGCAGCCAATGCTCAGTCTCCAGATCTGCAGTGTTTACTCAGTTAAGGCTCTAAGTCTACAGATCGGCAGTGTTTACTCAGTCAAGGCTCTAAGTCTCCAGATCGGCAGTGTTTACTCAGCCAAGACTCTCAGTCTCCAGATCTGCAGTGTTTACTCAGCCAAGACGCTCAGTCTCCAGATCTGCAGTGTTAACTCAGCCAAGGCTCAGTCTCCAGATCTGTAGTGTTTACTCAGCCAAGGCTCAGTCTCCAGATCTGCAGTGTTTACTCAGCCAAGGCTCTAAGTCTCCAGATCGGCAGTGTTTACTCAGCCAAGGCTCAGTCTCCAGATCGGCAGTGTTTACTCAGCCAAGACTCTCAGTCTCCAGATCGGCAGTGTTTAGTCAGCCAAGGCTCTAAGTCTCCAGATCGGCAGTGTTTACTCAGCCAAGGCTCTAAGTCTCCAGATCGGCAGTGTTTACTCAGCCAAGGCTCTAAGTCTCCAGATCGGCAGTGTTTACTCAGCCAAGGCTCTAAGTCTCCAGATCAGCAGTGTTTACTCAGCCAAGACTCTCAGTCTCCAGATCGGCAGTGTTTACTCAGCCAAGACTCTCAGTCTCCAGATCTGCAGTGTTAACTCAGCCAAGGCTCTCAGTCTCCAGATCTGCAGCCAAAGCTCTCAGTCTCCAAAGGGCCATTTCTTTCTATTGTTTGTTTCGGAGCCAACCACGAGATGTGCCTGGATGCCATTATTAGCTGATGGTAAATCAGTACAGAGACTTGTCACCCGGGACCTGAGACTTGGGGGGAATGACACATCTTCCTGATTTACCGTGTCAATCCACATTCTGGGTTAAATTAAGCCTTTTAAAAGCCATTCCAGAGCGGATTCCGTTTTCTCGTCTCGTCCCCTGGGATAGCAGTGAATGGAATGCAGCAGGTGATAATACCACTGATGGCCTGTTAAGACCCAGGCTCTGTGAGTTAAGTTTTCTGATTGGGAGCTGATAGGGGTTTGGCATAGGCATCTCCTCCATACCCCTTTACCAGTCCTTTATAGCCACGGGCCTACCTCTCCATAGGGAGAAACTACAGTATATATACAGTGTATTTCAGTCAGGCTGTAATGAAAAGGAGGGTCAAGAGGGGTAGAGGGAAAATAAACAATGAATGTTTTTTAGTTGCATTTTAAGGCTCTGTGTGCATATCCAACCCACAATGCCTTTCATTAGATGCTGTTGCACTATTCAGTATGCCGTGCCATAAAACGATGGTTCATCTGTGTACTGTGCATCAAGAACTATGTTATGACCCTTAACCACTGTGTTATGACACGTTCTAGATGAAAAGAGAAAATGCTAAAGATAGTTTCCAGATCAAGACCAGTTGGGCGTGATGTTCTGTCCCCCTCTCCCAACTTCCTAACTATGCCATAAAAGATGTTCCACAGGCTAAGACTGATCATTTGGCATGGATGGACTCTGCGCTGGCCCTGCCCTGCTTACCGTGAAATCCTTTTAGCCCCGTCTTTCATTGTCCCATCTGAGGCTTAGATGGTATTTAAAAAATCCTCATTGAATATGACATGGAATGGAAAATAACACGAGGATCCAGGAGAATAAGAGCGAAGGTGAGGCAATTTATCTTGATGTTAACCTGATTGACTGCATCTACTACTGAGTATTCCAAGAATTCCAAGTCTACTTCTTTAACATACATTTCTGTTGTTGTTACGTTCTCATTTATATTCAAACATGACTAGTATCTTCGTCCGTATGTGAAAAGGTTTACCATCTGGTCGTTATCATACCCATTTTATTTATTTCCACCACACCCAGCACTAGGTGAATGTAAGAGATGAATACCAGGCTTTAGCTGTGAGTTTCACTGTTGGTGCCGATATTGTGTACCAGTCCAGCCATTTTACCCTAGTTACTCCAGTTAATAATATCTCTGACTGGTCCACCTGTTGCGTGCGTGCGTGTGTGTCTGTCTGTCTGTCTGTCTGTCTGTCTGTCTGTCTGTCTGTGTGTGTGTGTCTGTGCGTGTGTGTGTGTCTGTCTGCCTGTGTGTGTCTGTCTGCCTGTGTGTCTGTGTGTGTCTGTGCGTGTGTCTGTCTGTGTGTGTCTGTCTGTCTGTGTGTGTGTGTGTCTGTCTGTGTGTGTGTCTGTGTGTGTGTGTGTGTGTCTGTCTGTGTGTGTCTGTCTGTGTGTGTGTGTGTGTCTGTCTGCCTGTGTGTCTGTGTGTGTGTGTCTGTCTGTGTGTGTGTGTGTGTCTGTGCGTGTGTCTGTCTGTGTGTGTCTGTCTGTCTGTGTGTGTGTGTGTCTGTCTGTGTGTGTGTCTGTGTGTGTGTGTGTCTGTCTGTGTGTGTGTCTGTCTGCAAACAAAGTGGAGCCCACTAGTCTCCAGCAGTTCTTTTTTTTTTTTTAAATAAAAAGACTCAGTCATATGGGTAAGAACAGTCCTTTACTTTGTCTGAGAACCCTACCGCTTTCAATAAAAGAAGTACGACATCAAACCATTTACACAAAGTACTACTGTAATTTCCAGCAGTAGGGTGCGTCAACAATTTACAGGTGAAAATGAAAGAAAAAAAACGGACATGTCATCATCATAAGTTGCTTTATAATATATGAAATTGGAATGTTACGAAAACATGTCCAAGTAACCCTAAAAAGCCACGGATATCACATCTATATATTCATATCATAATTAATTATATAAAACAATCTACACAAAAATAGAGCCTAATATTTACAGAACAGAGAAAACGATACTATTTACAACAGCCCAAAAATGTACTTTTAAGATTAACAATAAGCAATTATATATATATATATATATATATATATATATATATATATATATAGAGAGAGAGAGAGATACTGTATATAGGGTATATAAACAGGTTGCTGTGGTGAAGTAGGCGGGACCAGGAAGAGACAAATGACAACGCAAACTATCACAAAGCAGCCATCTGCAGCAGCTGTTCTTTGAACTGTTGAGCGTGGTGTGAGAGATCCGTGACTCTGTCCACCATGTCCTGCACGTAGGCTGTGTTGGGGTAGTGCAGCGCGGCCGTCTTGGTAGCTCCCACCACTGTCTTCAACAGGTCACATAGCACGTTGCTGGAGTTCATCACCCGGTTGGCCACTTCGGGCGTGGCTGCCTGCCTGGACAGGGTGTCACCGATGAACACCAGTTTGTGGGCGCTGAGGATGACGAACTTGCTGTGCGCCACGAAGATGCGCGGTGGCTGGCCGGCGCCCACGCAGCCGAAGAAAGCGTCCACTGCGTTGAGCAACGTGACAAAGTGCTGCTGGCACTGCTCCGCATAGAAGCCCAGCAGCTGACGGTCCCGCGCACACAGCTGGGCCCCGCCTTCAGCCAGGGAAGGGGAGGGAGAGGAGGAGGAGTCTGAGGGGGAGGAGGAGGGGCCTGTCGGGTGCTGGTGGGCGATCCACTGTGTGATGTCATTCTCCACTGGTTTGATCACCTCTTGCTCCAACTGTATGAACTGGTTAATCTGTGACATGAAAGAGTAAAGTCTGATCAATATTTTTGGTTCCATTTCTCAATTGTCTTAAAATGTACACAAGTAGATAAACTGTGTGGTATTATGGAGACGGACATCTCTAATGTACACAATAAACATGATGAAAATACATCCTACATATCAATTTCATCATGGAATTCTCCTTCTTCCATAGAGAACATAATTGCTGCATGATTACAGGAGTGAAAAGGTTAATCTCCTGTTCTACGGCAGTATGTTTGACTGCTCTGTCAGAGTGGGCCAGATGTGTCCTCCTGGCTCTGTTCTATTCTAGGAGGTAGGCACTGTCTCTGAACCCATGAAGGAAAGTTCCTCCACTGTGAGCGTTTGAATAATATTGTATGTTCAATAAATTATGTGTACAGTATGAAAAGTCTGTTTGAGAGTGGATACATTTCTCTGCCCACATCTCTCAGCTTTATAGAAAACCAACGTGGCGGAGCAACCGTTTTGTTGTTTTTCAAATTGAGGAGTGGGCCTTTAATACTGTAAATCTAGTGCATAGAAACAATACTAATACATGAATATGCATGACTAAGTATGGTGGCCCAGACTGGCCAAAAGAGGAAAGAAGCCGTTACCTGTTCCTGTCCCAGCTGTAACTTGCTTTGCTTAATGATGTTCTCTTTCTCCAGGAGCTCCTTCTGCTGCCGCTCAAAGTCCTCTTTGCCCTGAGGAGAAACAAGAGTGTGACTGAGGAGAAGACCAACCAAAGCAGCAGATTCAAACAGCAGAGGGTAAGTACACGTGTAATTCCCAATGCATAACCTGCGATGCTACTCAGATTAGGATTGAAAACATAGTCCCTCTCATATAGTCCTACATATTGATGCTCAGTAAAACATTTGTATGTTAGTTATTCCTTTCTAATCTATCTGTTGTCTTCCTGGATGAACAGATGGGACTACCCAACAGGCAGATACAGCCTGGCTTTACCCACTCTTAGAAAAAAGGGTTCCAAAAGGGTTCTTCGGCTGTCCCCAAAGGAGAAGCCTTTTTGGTTCCAGGTATAACTCTATTGGGTTCCATGTAGAACCCTCTGTGGAAAGATGTGAATAATTCTGCAGAAAGGGTCTTACATGGAACTCAAATGGGTTCTACCTGGAACCAAAAAGGGATCTTTAATGGGTTCTCCTATGGGGGACAGCTGAAGAACCCTTTTAGGTTGTAGATAGCACCTTTTTCTAAGAGTGTACTGATAATGCAGCTAGCATGCTCAACACCACCTGATCAGCGTTTCCCTTAAGGTTAAATATTGTGTCAACACACTTAAGACACTGTATAGGAATCTAGTGATTCACATCTAAACTCTCATGCATAGATCAGGGATTATATGTTGATGTGAGGGGCTAACATTTGACCTAGCTACCGTTTGTCTTACCATCTAAATTGAATGCTCGACTGTAAGTCGCTCTGGATGTGTCTGCTTAATGACCAACGTTTTGTGTACAGTAAATATAACATCTGTGTGGTAGGTCAGGCTAGAGTCAGAGTCAAACATACCTGCAGATGGACGTAGTCATAGTCCTCCATCCAGCTCTTCACACATTTCTCACTATTGTTCATGTTGCCTTTGTCTTGGTTGGAGGGCACAGGAAAGGGCTTGGTCTGGCCTACGTAGTTGTCGCTGTCCGAGGACGGGGAGGTGAGAGGATGGATGACGGCTTCCTCTGGCGTGCCCCCCCTGGGGTAGGAGGACCCATTCATGGTTGGCGTCCGCCTGAAGAGCAGCTCGGCGTTACCCCCCACGGAGGAGGCCAGCTGTTTGGCATCGTCGGGCACCGTCCTGGAAACCATAACGAAGCGGTCCAGGTTGTCACTCTTAATCTGGTGCTTGGTGCTGCTGGAGGTGGCCAGGGCGTTGAGGGCCCAGCCGCAGTTCTCCAGGCTCTGGTAGGTCTGCAGGATGATCTGCTGGGAGTCCTCCAGCCTTCCCAGCTGCCTCCTCAGCTTACTGTGTAGGCTGGGGTCTGACAGGGCCGTGGCGTTGGCCACAGCACCCCTGCCAAATACCACAAAGTCTGCCAGGGCTGCCCGTACCCTGTCCAGCATGGTGCGCACCTCGTTGGTGTGGCGCTCCATGAAGGGGTAAGTCCTCCAGTGGGAGGAGGAGGTCAGGGTCTGCAGGGCCCCCACAGAGGCCTCCACGGCCTGATGCAGGCGGTACAGCCTCTGGACTGCCTGGTCCACATCTAGGGCCAGCCGGCCCTCAGCGCTGGAGACCGTGGAGGTGGAAGAGGTGGACATGGAGCTGCGTGTGGAGCCCGTGCTGGAGAAGGACAGGCGGTTCACCCCGTCTGTCATGTCCCCCAGAGCAGGTGGGATGTCATATACGCCCTGGCCCTTCTCCCTGTCCCTCTCCTGGGGGGTGGAGCGGTGCTGGGAGGGGGGCTGCTGCATCCCCCTGGGGATATCATACAGATCGCCACGAGGCCCCGCCCCTGAGAGCTGGTGGGCGGGGGGCGGCACGTCGTAGATGCCTTCGTTGTCGCTGGCGACAGGGCGTTGGAGGTGGTGGGGTCCGATTGGCTCGGAGCTGGGGGGAAAGTCATAATTGGACTGGGGGGACGGGGAGGGTTTGGTGAGTGTGGGTGGGGGTACATCGTAGATGCCCTCCTGTTGTTTGTGTTGTTTGAGAGGTTGGGGGAAATCGTAGTTTCCCTCCTGGAGGGCTGGGGTGTTCCGGCAGGGAGGCACAGAGTACACCTGTACAGAAGAGACAAGCGTTTGGATGAGTGCCTCATAGACTACAGTATTTAAAAAACATGTATTTCACCTTTATTTAACTAGGCAAGTCAGTTAAGAACAAATTCGTATTTACAATGACGGCCTACAGTAAGGAGGGGAGTAGACAGCGCATCAACCAGCATGCAACAATGAGTCATAGCTACAGAAATACAGCTTACCAAATCAATAACAAACCGGCTTTGCACCACATTATTTCAATTAGATATTGAGGAACTGACAGAACCGACTGTTTCGGTTGATACTATATTTGCAAACCTCAGTGCTCAGCTTCCTATTCCTTCCCCATAACTCAGTATCAGCCTGAATATGGCAAAACGCATAGGCAATAAACATCTAGTATTGTCCTGACAGTGTGGAATATGGATTGTGACGTAAATGGCACGTAGCATGAAAGCGGAGCTGGATAAATAAAAAGAGTGGGCTGTAAGTGATTTCAGTCAGCCTTGAAATGTGCTCCTCACTGCGAGACAGCCCGAACCCAACCGCGATGCAAATAACGGGTTCCCACATATTTCACGTTATTACAAACAAACTGATGGCCCTAAGCCTTGGCTGGGCCTAGAACACTGTATCCAGGGTGTAATGTAAGATGCCCCAGACTACATCCCAAATGGCACCCTATTCCCTACAAAGTGCACTCATTTTGACCAGAGCCCTATGGGGCCTGGATAAAAGTAGTGCACTATATAGGGTGCCATTTGGGATATATCCCCAGAGATGTAATAATTTAGTCCTTGACTTCCCTGCTGGAGTGTTAACAGACAGAGAGAATGCTACTCAGCGAGTTTTGCTCGAACACTATTGGCAGGCAACACTTTCATTTAGGGAACCGCGAAAATGTAATAAATATGATAATTTGACATATTATTAATTTATTACCATGCAATTAAGAGGGATACTAGAGCATGTATCAATAAATAAAAGTAAAATGTTTTCCGGACCTAAATGGCTTCCGCTTCCTTTTGACTTTATTAGAATGTAGAATGACCAGGTTATAAACCTTCTATATGTGGTCTCAGTGTGGGTAGTGTTTCTCTCTGTAGTTTGAATGGTCTGACATACCCTTTGCGTAGAGGGAGGGATATCGTAAACCCCTTGTGTCCGCGGGTCCATCTGAGTGGATTGGGGAACATCGTAGACTCCTCCTTGGGAGGGAGAATTGCAATGTTGTCCAGGAAAAGGCGATCCCATAATTTTCCCAGGAGGAATGTCATACACCTGGAAAACAGAGTGACATTCCAAAATCAGGATACCATAGATTACATTGAATGGCAGAAACAGCAAAGTAAAACACTGAGGCTGTGTCTCAAATGGCTCCCTGTTCCTTATATAGTGCACTATTTTTGGCCAGGGCCCTGATGTGCTGATGTGTCAGACAAAGCCACAGTGTTTCATACAAAGTAGCTAACTGCATAGAGCATAGGGTGCCATTTTAGATTTTCCCTGATGGATTGACATAAGAAGTTCTATGTTATGTGTAGAGGTAGAGACACTTACCCCCTGTGGTCTCATGGGAGGAACGTCATAGAGGTCCTGTTGGGTGTGCTGGCCAGGGCTGTAGGCGTACGACTGTCCCACTTGTGTTGGGGTCACCACCTGTCCACACCAGGACACACACAAGAAACAACACTATAAGGACCTCTGTCTCGACAACTGGTTCATGACAGTTCCACAACAGTGATAGTCTTACAAATTACACACAGTACACACAATTCACCTCATACGTCCTTTGACTTGTTACTGCAGGCCCTGAGTCATTCTGACTAAACCTATTTATCTCTCTCTCATGGCTCCCATAGTTGGTCTGTATTCATTAGTGCACAATGGAACGGCAAGCGAAAACCAGCGTTTCTTATTGGAAATGTTCAGGTAGTCCCTCCCTGGACTCCCTTTAAGTATTCTTCTGTTTGGTGCCTAGTGAATACGACCCTGTTCTCTCGGGGTACATCCCAAATGGAAACCTATTCCCAATAGGATGCTATTTGAGATGCAGCCACGGAACCGTGAAGTAGGGGACTGAGCTGTCATGAGGTGTGGTGCTGCGAGAGAACAGACGTCCCAGAAACATGGGTGTCACATTGGCTCCTCAGGAGAAGGGAGGCGAGAAAGAAAGGAACGGACCGCTTTTTCCTCCCCTTTCCATCACTTTTTCACTCGTGTCACATTCCTCCACCTCTCTCTTTCCCGTAAGTGTTAATCACCCTCCCAATCTCTCTTTCTCCCTCCCATACCTCTGTCAGTTCTCTACTCTTACCCTGTATATCCCAGCCTTCCGAGCTCCAGACTTCCTCGCTGCGTCAGACAGACAGAAGAATGTACGGAATGCTCTTCCCCCTTCCCTGTATCCCGCTACCCCCTCCTCTCTCTCCCTGTCCCTTCCTCCCCCTCCATAGACACACCACCATCACCACACTGGAACATGCAGGGTTCACTGACAGGGCTGGAAAATGGGAACCATACGTATGGCTTCCTGCTCTAAAGACAGAAAGACTCCAGGGAGGTAGCGAGAGGCTGCTTCCCAAATAGAACCCTATTTCATAGGGCTCTGGTCAAAAGTAGTGCACTATATATTGGGAAAGGGGTGCCATTTGGAATGCACTGATGCTACACTGAGATCTCTATGGTCTCTTCTTTAGTCCCTGTGTAGCCATCCTAATACCTTCTCTTTTTGAGAAGTTATGAGCTGAATGATGGCATCCATAACCCCAACATTAGACCCCATCCATCCACCAGACTAAGATGAATGTCTCAGTGGAGAGAGGAAGAGAGAGAGATACAGAGAGTGAAAGAAAGAGAGCGGTATAGAGAGATTCAGAGAGAGATATATCTCACCCTCGAATATACAAGGTTTGAGGTCATCTGCCATTGGCCTAAAGAGCAGGGACCCAGACTTCATCAAAGAAACATGGTTATAAAGGAGACAGATCCAATGGTTGCCCTCTAGGTTACAAAGATATGGTAGCCCCATCCACCAAACTACCAGGTGTGAAACAGAGAAAAGACTCTGGGGGTGTGGTAATTTGGTATAAAACAGACTTAACCCACTCTATTAAATTAATCAAAACAGGAATATTTTACATCTGGCTAGAAATGAATAAGGAAATTATCTCAACAGAGAAAAATGTCCTCATGTGTGCTACCTATATCACCCCAATAGAATCCCCATACTTTAACGATGACAGCTTATCAATCCTAGAGGGGGAGATCAACCATTTCCAGGCCCAGGGACATGTACTAGTCTGTGGAGACCTACATGCCAGAACTGGACAAGAACCTGACACCCTCAGCACACAGGGGGACAAACACCTACCTGGAGGTGACATCCTTCCCTCCCACTTATGCCCCCCTAGGCACAACTACGACAACATAACCAACAAAAACGGGTCACAACTCCTGCAGCTCTGTCAGAGGCTGGGTATGTACATAGTCAATGGTAGGCTTCGAGAGGACTCCTACGGTAGGTACACCTATAGCTCATATCTTGGCAATTGTACTATAGACTAATTTATCGCTGACCTCAACCTAGAGTCTCTTAGAGTGTTCACAGTCAGTCCATTGACACTCCTATCAGATCACAGCAAAATCACACTCTACTTGAACAGAGCTATGCTTAATCATGAGGCATCAAAGCCAAAGGAAATTAATAATATTAGGAAATGCTATAGATGGAAGGAAAGTAGTGTGGAAATCTACCAAAACAACAATTAGGCAACAGCTAATTCAACCCCTTCTAGACAATTTCCTGGAAAAAAATGTTTCACTGTAAAACTTGACAGTAGAAAACCTGAACAGTATATTTGACATATCAGCTGCCCTATCAAATCAAAACATTTCAAGCAGACAATCTAAGAAAATGTGTTTGATGAAGAATGAAAAAACTTAAGAAAGGAATTGAGAAACCGATCCAACCAAAAACATAGAGACCCAGAAAACCTGAGCCTACACCTTCACATCACGTCAGAAATCAGCTCAATGTAATTGAAGAATCCATAGAATGTAACCCCTTCTGGGACAATTGGAAAACTCTAAACAAACCACAACACGAAGCGTTATCTATCCAAAATGGAGATGTATGGATAAACCACTTCTCCAATATTTTTGGCTCTATAACAAAGAACAAACAGCAAAAACATATACATGATCAAATACAAATTTTACAATCAACTTTTAAAGACTACCAGAACCCACTGGATTCTCCAATTACATTGAATGGACTACAGGACAAAATACAAACACTGCAAACCAAAAAGCCCTAGGGGGTTGATGGTATTCTAAATTAAATGATAAAATTAACAGACCACAAATTCCAATTGGCTATACTTAAACTCTTTAACATCATCCTCAGCTCTGGCATATTCCCCAATATTTGGAACCAAGGACTTGATCACCCCAATCCACAAAAAGTGGAGACAAAATTGACCCCAATAAGTACTGCGGGATATGCGTCAACAGCAACCTCTGGAAAATCCTCTGCATTATCATTAACATCAGACTCGTACATTTCCTCAGTGAAAACAATGTACTGAGCAAATGTCAAATTGGATTTTTACCAAACTACCGTACAATGGACCACGTATTCACCATGCACACCCTAATTGACAAACAAACAAAAACAAAGGCAAAGCCTTCTCAAGCTTTGTTGATTTCAAAAAAGCTTTAGAATCAATTTGGCATGAGGACCTGCTAAACAAATTGATGGAAAGTGGTTTTAGGGGGAAAACATACAACAATTTAAAATCCATGTACACAAACAATAAGTTTGTGGTTAAAATTGGCATGAAACACACACATTTCTTTTCACAGGGCCGGGGGGGTGAGACAGGGATAAGCAGCTTGAGCCCCACCCTCTTCAACATATATATCAACACATTGGCGAGAGCACTAGAACAGTCTGCAGCACCCGGTCTCACCCTACTAGAATCTGACGTGAAATGTCTACTGTTTGCTGATGATATGGTGCTTCTGTCCCCAACCAAGGAGGGCCTACAGCAGCACCTATATCGTCTGCACAGACCCGGGCCCTGAAAGTAAATCTCAGTAAGACAAAAACAATGGTGTTACAAAAAAGATTCAGTTGCCAGGACAACGAATATAAATTCCATCCAGACACCGTTGGCCTAGAGCACACACAAAACGATACATACCTCGGCCTAAACATCCGTGCCACAGAGGCAAGAAGGGCCTTCTATACCATCAAAGGGAACATAAAATTCAACATACCAGTTAGGATCTGGCTAAAAATACTTGAATCAGTTATAGAACCCATTGCCCTTTATAGTTGTGAGGTCTGGGGTCTGCTTACCAACCAATAATTCACAAAATGGGACAAACACCAAATTGAGACTCTGCATGCAGAATTCTGCAAAAATATCCTCTGTTTACAACGTAAAACACCAAATAATGCATGCAGAGCAGTATTAGGCCGATACCCGCTAATGATCAAAATCCAGAAAAGAGCCATTACATTCTACAACCACTTAAAAGGAAGTGATTCCCAAACCTTCCATAACAAAGCCATTACCTACAGAGAAATTAACCTGGAGAAGAGCCCCCTATAAGCAAGCTGGTCCTGGGGCTCTGTTCACAAACACAAACAGACGCCACAGAGCCCCAGGACAGCAACAAAATTAGACCCAACCAAATCATGAGAAAACAAAAAGATAATTACTTGACACATTGGAAAGAATTGACAAAAAACAGAGCAAACTAGAATGGTATTTGACCCTAAACAGAGAGTACACAGTGGCAGAATACCTGACCACTGTGACTGACCCAATATTAAGGAAATATTGACTATGTTCCGACCGTCAGCATGGCCTTGCTATTGAGAAAGGCCACACTGGCAGTCAAGGGAAGACAGGCCAGGTGCACACTGCCCACAAAATGAGGTGGAAACTGAGCTGCACTTCCTAACATCCTGCTAAATGTATGACCACTGGGCAACCAGTGAAGAACAAACAATTGTAAATGCAACCCATATATATGTTTATTTATTTTTGTTACATCTGCCCCTGCCGCACCCTCTAATTCTCATCCTGTGTCTCCCTAACCTGCTGCCATTCCCCCAGTGTTATCTCCCTCTCTCTCTCTGTGTGTGGGTGCATGTGATTGTGTGAGTGGAGACAGGTGTGCTGGAGGCAGAGCAGATCCCCACCAGCTGCAACCTGTTTCATAATCCAGGCCTCTACAAATACTCAGCCCTGCCACTTCCATGCTGCCAGATTGTAATCTCTGATCATTCCGTCCGCTCTGCCTCTGGTCCCTGTCGCTCGTCTCGTCAGTCCTGCTTCCCTGTTCAGGAACCCCTCTCTATGGCTTCCTTGGATTCCGCTCCGGACCTGCTTACCCTGCCTTCGCTCCCCTTGCCCCGGCCTCGGCCTCAGCCTCAGTCCTTGTGTCCCGGCTACCTGTCTGAGGCTCCCCTGGCCACCCCATCTTCCCCCCGCTGTTCAATAAATACCTTAGTTACCTTATCCCTGTCTCCTCATCTGAGTCTGCACTTGGGTTCACTTGCTACGCCCCGCTTATCAATTTTTCCCTTTGTACTTTAACTATTTGCACTACGTTTCAACACTGTATATAGACATTTGAAATGTCTCTATTCTTTTGGAACTTGTGAGTGTAATATTTACTGTTTTTACTTTTTATTATTTATTTAACTTTTGTTTATCCATTTCACTTGCATTGACAATTTAAACATATATTTCCCATAGAGGGAGGGAGAGATCTGTAAATACCCTCCCAGTGTAATTAAAGGTGTTCATGGTTGGGATTCCTATCCATACATACAGTTGAAGTCAGAAGTTTACATACAACTTAGCCAAATACATTTAAACTCAGTTTTTCACAATTCTTGACATTTAATCCTGGTAAAAGTGCCCTGTCTTAGTTCAGTTAGGATCACCACTTTATTTTAAGAATGTGAAATGTCAGAATAATAGTAGAGAGAATGATTAATTTCCGTTTTTATTTCTTTCATCACATTCCCAGTGGGTCAGAAGTTTACATACACTCAATTAGTATTTCTTAGCATTGCCTTTAAATTGTTTAACTTGGGTCAAACGTTGCAGGTAGCCTTCCACAAGCTTCCCACAATAAGTTGGGTGAATTGTGGCCCATTCCTCCTGACAGAGCTGGTGTAACTGAGTCAGGTTGTAGGCCTACTTGCTCGCCTCCTTGCTCGCACGTACGCACACAACATTGCTCCTTGCTCAGTTCTGCCCACAACATTTTCTATAGGATTGAGGTCAGAGCTTTGTGATGGCTACTCCAATACCTTGACTTAGTTGTCCTTAAGCCATTTTGCCACAACTTTGGAAGTATGCTTGGGGTCATTGTCCATTTGGAAGACCCATTTGCGACCAAGCTTTAACTTTCTGACTGATGTCTTGAGATGTTGCTTCAATATATCCACGTAATTTTCCTACCTCATGATGCCATCTATTTTGTGAAGTGCGCCAGTCCCTCCTGCAGTAAAGCACCCCCATAACATGATATTGCCACGGATGGGATGGTGTTCTTCGGCTTGCAAGCCTCCCCCTTTTTCCTCCAAACATAATGATGGTCATTATGGCCAAACAGTTCTATTTTTGTTCCATCAGACCAGAGGACATTTCTCCAAAAAGTACAAGCTTTGTCCCCATGTGCAGTTGCAAACCGTAGTCTGGCTTTTTAATAGCAGTTTTGGAGCAGTGGCATCTTCCTTGCTGAGCAGCCTTTCAGGTTATGTCGATAAAGGACTTGTTTTACTGCGGATATAGATACTTTTGTACCTGTTTCCTCCAGCATCTTCACAAGGTCCTTTGCTGTTGTTCTGGGATTGATTTGCACTTTTCGCACCAAAGTACGTTAATCTCGAGGAGAACGCGTCTCCTTCCTGAGCGGTATGACGGCTGCGTGGTCCCATGAATTTATACTTGCACACTATTGTTTATAAAGAAGAACGTGGTACCTTCAGGCGTTTGTAAATTGCTCCCAAGGATGAACCAGACTTGTGAAGGTCTACAATGTTTTTTCTGAGGTCTTGGCTGATTTGTTTTGATTTTCCCATGATGTCAAGCAAAGAGGCACTGAGTTTGAAGGTAGGCCGTGAAATACATCCATAGGTACACCTCCAATTGACTCAAATTACGTCAATTGGCCTATCAGAAGCTTCTAAAGCCATGACATCGTTATCTGGAATGTTCCAAGCTGTTTAAAGGCACAGTCAACTTAGTGTATGTAATCTTGTGACCCACTGGAATTGTGATACAGTGAATTATAAGTGAAATAATCTGTCTGTAAACAACTGTTGGGAAAATTACTTGGGTCATGCACAAAGTAGATGTCCAAACCGAATTGCCAAAACTCTAGTTTGTTAACAAGAAATTTGTGGAGTGGTTGAAAAACGAGTTTTAATGACTCCAACCTAAGTGTATGTAAACTTCCGACTTCAACTGTACTTCACCCTGTAGGACCTACAGACTAAACTTTTACTCACTACAGCTTAGTGTGAGTCAACCAAGCTATGACAGACTGAAAAAAGCCATGATCCTATTATTAAGACTAGGCATGGGAACCAATAGCCATGCTACATTTGATTATTCTCACGCACACACGTGTATCTTTGATTGGGTACAAGCTCCCAGGGCATGTGTAACCAGACACACCAGCATAGCTTCCCTTTACACAACAAAGGAAAGTCCTGGACTAAAAGGTCCTTGTTGCTTTCTCTGTAGTTCCTATACTCCCTGTGGCGTGACTATGTGTGGGAAAGTTGCAGTGAATGTGCATTGCACAAAAGGAGATCTCTGTTTTTGAGTTACCCTCTCTCACACACAGTCCAGAGATGGCTAACATGGTACTACCTATGAAAGCCAGAAAACCACAGTGACCAATCTGGCTCCTCAACAGGTGCATGTCAGGGTATGTCCCGAATGGCACCCTATCCATTTTGTAGTGCACTACTTTTGACCAGAGCCTTTTGGGCCCTGGTCAAAACAAGTAGTGCACTATAAAGGGAATAGGTTGCCATTCCTTGACGCAGACAGCCACTCTCTACTCCACTCTTCCTATAACGGGGTCTTGTCATTCACTGCCAGACAAACACTGCTCATTTATTTCCCTTCTTCACTCACTGTTTACCCAGCAGGCTTTGCCGCTGCGGCGGGCTCTGCCGGGGTACTTGGCGCTCCTAATGGTGGTTGGGTAAATATTGACCTGACTGGTTCCTTTATGGGGATGGGCAGGCGGACGGCGGCATCAGAAAATACAGTCTTGGTGGGTGAGTGCTGATGACATCATATATGCCAGGGACTGGGTAAATACTTGTTCCCACTCAGGTGATGGGATCTGTCCCAAATGGCAACCTATTCCCTATATACAGTAGTGCACTACTTTTGACCAGAGCCCAGAGGGAATTGGGTTCCGTTTGGGATGCAGACAGGCTCATTAGGTGGATTCTATCATGGACTAGTCACACAGGACTGTGGGTGACTACAGAAGGATCAGGTTCAAAATGGTGTCCCCAAGGTGCTGCATGCATTGTTGGGATAGTACTGGGTTGTTCTGAGTGACTCATTATTCTTTCAGCCCACACCACATTTACTTTAATGTGCTGACAGATTCTAGTTGGGACAGGTTGGGTTTTTCCCCGCATATGATTTCAGTGGTAGTCATCGTGTCATGTTGCCAACAATGACTTCATGGGTTTGATAAATACATACATAGCCTAGTATTTTAAGTAGATTTAAAATGTCATTGTCAACTGTTCACTACGACTTTGACCTTTATAAGTCAACCCTGCATTGTGATGACAGTGCTGCTTCAGCTCTGAAAGAAAGCTAGTTTGAGTGTGAATGTTTGTGTGGGTTTGTGTGTGTGAACACTGGAAGGTGTGAGCGTAGGTGTAGAAAGGCACACTAGGTTGTCATTTCACACGCTGATGACTTGATGACACATGCCAACGGTGGCCAGATCACCCTAATGGTGACAATCATATTGCCAGGCAGCCATTGACCCCTGTTAGAACTGGATGGGGTGATTCCATCCATCCATTCCCCCCTATATCGCCATCCTGACATCACCACTGTGCCCTTACCCACTCCCCAGTGTGTGTATGTGTGTGTGTGTGTGTGTGTGTGTGTGGCTGCTGCTGACACAGTAAAGCCACCATTCTCTCATATAACTTCCCCGCCCCATCCCTCCTTCATCCCCCTTCATCCCTCCCTTCACCCCCCATCTTCTCATTAGCAATTGTCAACACAATGGTGTTGTTTCAGCTTTCAGTCACTGAGGGTGGGCAGAAGCCACACAGGGAGCCATGTCAGTACCAGGGAAATTCAATCCGTTGCCCCCCAATACACATTATTAATGGTATGACTAATAGCGTGTAGGAGAGCGGCATTAGTGATGTTATTCTTTGTAAGTCACTCAAAAGGGAAGGGGTGTGGCAGAGTTCCTATAATAGCCTTTCAAGAGGGCACCTTGGTTTACAGAGGGCACCTGTCGTGCTGAATCATGGTCTGCGTCCCAAATGACACCCTATTCCCTACGTAGTGCACCGGTTGAATGTAATGCACTACATAGGGAATAGGGTACCATTTGGGATGCTACCCTTGTCCTCTTGGTTTCAAGGGGATTTCAAGGGGGCACCTGTGGTTGCTGACTCACAGTCGTATAGCTTTACAGTGTTATTATAGGTTATTTCTCAACAACGTTCACTTCAGCTGAACACTAATGTTCCCTTCCACAGCTCAGAGCGACGGTGGCCTATATAACATGGCAAACTAATTAATGCAGGTAATTAAGTGGCCAATCCCACGAGGCCTCGATCTCCATGATGACGATGTGACCATGTGGTCAAAGCCAAGTAAAGATCGGGCATTACCAGGGGCGTTAAAAGAGCCCTCACACACACACTTATGCACACATGCTCACTGATTCCATCGCTAATAAGGGTAATCTTTTATTCCCTCTGATCAAAGACTTTTAAAATCTCAAAATTGGCAGAAATTATACTAATAGGGGTAGTTTTAATGATGGAACAGCCATTTCCTGTTTACTTTCCAGGAATTTATTCATTATTAAGATGTCCTTTTTGATTTGTGAGAAAGTGAAAAAGCGGGGAGAAGGGAGACGTAGAATGTGACCTACTAGCTGTCCCTGTCAGCATAGATTTTAAACCGGGGGAAATGGAGTTACCTATCAGACAAACATTTCCTGTCCTCTCTTTCTCCCTCCACACTTTCTCTCCACTTTCTTACTCCTTGGCACTGCAGAAAGAGCATTTTTTCTTCTATCTTTACTTTTCTGGAAGGATCTCTCTCTCTCTATCTCTGTTGGTGTGCGGCAGATGGACACCAACACCAACATGGACACCAATTCCCTTTGATACAATGGGATTTATGACCTTGCCCTGGGTCAAATTACACAGGCCAGTGATTCATCACCGTGGCGACAATGGAGAGCAGACACGTGTCTAAAGGAGGGAGCCCAACAGGAAGGAATAATTCATTTTCTACACATGATTAGAGGGAGAAAATACTTCTGCATCCCAAATGGCACCCTATTCCATATAGATTGCACTACTTTTGATCAGGGCCAAAGGGCTCTGGTCAAAAGTAGTCAAGCAATGTCTTGCAAACCTCACAAACAAGCCAATTATTGGAGCTTAACCTGGTTACCTCCACTCTAACGGCCAACTCAGTTACCCAAGCAGTTCACTTCCTCAATCCTCTGTGACTTGTGGGAGTTTATTAACTCAGTCGCACTGTGTTTCTTACTGTTGATCACAGTCCACGTCAGCGAATGATAGGATCTCTACATGTGTATAAGACAGAGACAGGAAGTGGCCATAGAAGGAGCGAGCCTTGTCTTGCTGAGGCAGGATGTGAGGAAGAGGACTGGTAGGAGTAGATAAGAGGCTCGGCGGGGCCTTTGAACACAGAGAGAGAAACAGACGCACCTTTGAGAATCAGAAGAACCAGGGCCAGTGACTGATGATAAAACTGCCATCTAACACCAGTGTGACAAAGGATGGTGCAAGGCAGCTCCTGGTCTCTGTGAGGGGCTCTTTGTGTGGCAGAGAGCCCCAAGGGCTCCCAGCTTCGGGCCAGCTATGGGCCAACACTGGGGCCTTGAATGGGGCAGCTGTGGTTGGGGCGCTTTAGCTCACCCTCTCTGAAGGGTTACACAAGGACAGGCAGCCAGGGCCGCAGCATCAAACTGAGTAGCCTGAGAGAGATAGCTAGAGCCAGTGCCAAACCTCAGTGTGCATTTATATACCAAAGCCCTACGTCACATGAATATAAAATAACCAGTCGCCGATCTGAAATTTCACAGAGGGGTTGGCATGCTACACACACACACACACACACACACACACACACACACACACACACACACACACACACACACACACACACACACACACACACACACACACACACACACACACACACACACACACACACACACACACAGTTCCGTTTATCCAGATCCCTATGAGCTTCTGCACATGCAGCAGCTACTCTTCCTGGGGTCCACATAACATTTACAAATGCATGTCAAAGTACAGACAGCTATAGACAAGAAGAACAGATATTACATTTCATTCAAAATAATTTTAAAAAGTTAGATATAGGAATGACACCAAGAAACAACAAAAATACTATTTACAAACTATTTATATATACATATTCATATTCTTAAATACAGTACAGTTAAATGGATCTTTAGAGAGAGCAGAAGCGCTGTGATACAACATTTTTATTATCTGTTTTTTAAAGCTAAACTTGCATCTTGCCTGAGTAACAAAGCTGTGTCCTTTCACAGCTGTGACATGTCGACACATGGTGGCTTTGGTGGGATATGAGAGGGGCTTCTCAGTATAGGAGGCTGTCTGCCTCAATGCCCATAATCATTTGACTCCTTGAAAGGAGGAAGTGTGTGTGTGTGTGTGTGTGTGTGTGTGTGTGTGTGTGTGTGTGTGTGTGTGTGTGTGTGTGTGTGTGTGTGTGTGCTTGGCAACCAGGAAATCCCCCTAACCTCCCTTTTAACCAGCTTAATTAGCCAGAACACCACACCTGAACAGCCCTTAATGCAGTAACCACTCAGCCAGTCAACAACAGAGCTGGCCTGCCTCTTTCTTCATCAACCTAGACCAGGGTAATGTCCCAAATGGCACCCTATTACCTATTGGCTAGTCAAAAGTAGTGCACTATATAGGGGATAGGGTGACATTTGGGCCAAGCACAGCTCGGTGTTGGCAAATCAGTGAGTCACTCAGAACTCAGTGGAAAACAACACAGCACTGTCTGTCTGGACTCCACAGAGCACACAGAGGCATCCGTTGCGGCTTTCTTTAATGGCCAGTATTCAGGAACACAGCTGAAATCTGCAGTGGCACCACTTTGCTATACACAGATTGCACTTTTCGATATTGACACAGTCTAAATTTAATCTCAAACAAGTTGATTATACATTGTAGCATGTAGACACGAGGCACATTCATATAGACTTATTTAATTGACCTTTTCACCAAAGCCTTAATTCCATTCCCTTAGTAAACTCCTTATCAGTGAGAGGGGGAGTGATAGTGATGGTAGTAGCACTGTTCTGAGTGTGATTATGGTTGTGCCTCAAATGGCACCCTACTATACCCTACGTAGTGCACTACTTTTGACCAGAGCTCTATGGGCCCTTTCAGACGGAGACTGCATGTTTGCACAGTACAGGTGGGATTGATTGACAGGCCTTTCTGTTCTGAGCTCGTGTCTCTGTTCTCTGAGTCTCTTGCTCAGGCCCCTGGTGCCTCCTGATTGGCTGACTGGCTTATCGCAGCTCCATTCTTGGATCTGAAGTGTATTCCAAACGGCACCCTATTCCCAACATAGTGCACTACTTTTGACCATGGGCCTTGGTCAAAAGTAGTGCACTATAAATGGAATAGGGTGCCATTTGGAATGCATAGCTAAGCTCCAGGCGCCTGCTCCCTATTTACCCCACAAACACACACCTTAGTTTGGTAATGTCTCTGTTAACTCATGCCTTCCTGTTGAAAATACCCCCGGATAGAAGAAATACCACCAGGATATAATTAATTTCTCTCTCTTAAGGGGATGGAATAGAATGTCTTATCCATTTTTAAAAGATTTTGAATAAACAAGAAAATATATATATATATATATTTGACATAACTTCCAGTGATGTACCTCCACCACTCCCTTTCCATTGACTTCCATATGCTGTAATTATTTTTTAAATGTTTTAAATGCGATGTGAAACTGCTTGGAAACTACCTCAGAGAAACGGCCAGATACAGTGCATTCGGAAAGTATTCAGACCCCTTAACTTTTTCCACATGTTGTTACGTTACAGCCTTCTGACCATAAGGCGCGACAGAGGGTACTGCGAACGGCCCAGTACATCACTGGGGCCAAGCTTCCTGCCATCCAGGACCTATACAAGAGGCGGTGTCAGAGGAAAGCCTATAAAACTGTCAGAGACTCCATTCACAAGTTATAGACTGTTTTCTCTGCTACCGCACGGTAAGCGGTACCAGAGTGCCAAATCTAGGTATGGTACATAGCCTCGTTATTGTCATTCTTATTGTGTTACTTTTTATTTTAACTTTTTATTTTTGTCTACTTGGTAAATATTTTCTTAACTCTTCTTGAACTGCACTGTTGGTTAAGGGCTTGTAAGTAAGCATTTCACAGTAAAGTCTACACTTGTTGTATTCGGCGCATGTGACAAAGTTTGAGTTGATTTGATTTATTCTAAAATGGATAAAACATTTTTTTTAAATCCTCATCAATCTACACACAATACCCCATAATGACAAAGCAAAAACAGTTATTTTCTTTACCTTCCAGAAGGACAACCATCTCTGCAGCACTCTATCAATCAGGCCTTTATGGTAGAATGGCCAGATGGAAGCCACACCTCAGTAAAAGGCACATGACAGCCTGCTTGGAGTTTGCCAAAAGGCCCCTGAAGACTCTCAGACCATGATAAACAAGATTATCTGGTCTGATGAAACCAAGATTGAACTTTTTGGCCTGAATGCCAAGCGTCACTTCTGGAGGAAACCTGGCATCACCCCTACAGTGAAGCATGGTGGTGGCAGCATCATGCTGTGGGGATGTTTTTCAGCAGCAGGGACTGGGAAACTAGTCAGGATCGAGGGAAAGATGAACAGAGCAAAGTACAGAGAGATCCTTGATGAAAATCTGCTCCAGAACGGTCAGGACCTCAGACTCTGGCGAAGGTTCACCTTCCAACAGGACAATGACCCTAAGCACAATGCCAAGGCAACGCAGGAGAGGCTTCTGGACAAGTCTCTGAATGTCCTTGAGTGACCCAGCCAGAGCCCGGAACCTGATCAAAAATCTCTGGAGAGACCTGAAAATAGCTGTGCAGCGATGGTCCCAATCCAACCTGACAGGGCTTGAGAGGATCTGCAGAGAAGAATAGGAAAAACTCCCAAATACAGGTGTGCCAAGCTTGTATAGTTATACCCAAGAAGACTCGAGGCTGTAATCGCTGCCAAAGGTGCTTCAACAAAGTACTGAGTCTGAATACTTATGTAAATGTGATATTTCATTTTTAAAATGTATTTATTTATTTTTAGTTACTTATTTACCATTTTTCTCTAAAATGTCTAAAGACCTATTTTTGCTTTGTCGTTATGGGGTATTGTGTGTAGATTGATGATATTTGTATTTTTTTAAATTAATTTTAGAATAGGGTTGTTACGTAACAAAATGTGGAAAAAGTCAAGGGGTCTGAATACTTTTCCGAATGCACTGTATGTATTTATGTGCTTTTATTGATATACTGTAGCGTATAGGTTATTACACTACAGAAATACACAGCTATACTGTACCGTATGGAACATAAATAGACATATAGACGACTGGTGAATCCATTTGCACTGGGCTTGGTTGTTGTCTGTGACCTGAGTATTGTGTTTGAGTGCAGAGACCTAAGTACAGGCATTTGGTGCTGCACTGTTTGCTTTTCCATGAGTTGTGCCCCGTTCAGTGCCCTTCTGTGGCTTCCCTGGTCCTACACACAGCTCGCCAACACACAAAAAAAACTAATGGGAGTCTTGCTCTCTCTATACATAAAAACACTGACCTGTTCTGTGGTGAACTAACATCAGGGCACACCCTGTCCACATTTCATTTACATTTGCAGCCCTGCAATCCCTCTGGCCTGTGACTATGTCTATGTAATGACTTCCATAAGACAGGTCTGAGGCCAGTGGCGTTGCAGGAGAACAGAACATGGTTTAAACTGTAAAGCTCCAAGCCCTGTAGTATTTAATGTCTCATGTGTCTGCTGGTGTTTATGGGGTTTCCAATCCCCTTTGATAATCCCAGAACCCTGTGGTCAGGGGACCAGCTTTAGCTGAGCAGTAACTCTCTCTCTCTGTCTCTCTCTCTCTCTCTCTCTGAAATAAATAATAAAAACATTTTAGGGGGTAGATTATTTCTAATCCCCCATATATTTTTTGGGGTAAATATATATATTTACACATACATACAAATACACATGGAGGGTTTGTATTTTGTCCTGTAGTTCATTCAAAGTAATTGGAGATCCAGTGGGTTCTGGTAGTCCTAAATAGTTGATTCCAAGATTTGTATTTGATCATGATAAATAACTCTTCGTGTTGTTGTTTGTTTTCCCAGAAGTGGTTACATTCAATGGATTCTTCAATTACATTGAGCTGATTTCTGATGTGCTGTTTCTTCTTTTTCCATAGTGTATTTCTGTATTGTTTTAGTCATTCACCATAGTGACGGTGTAGGCTCAGATTTTTCTGGGTCTCTCTCTCTCTGTCTCTGTCTCTGTCTCTGTCTCTGTCTCTCTCTCTCTCTCTCTCTCTCTCTCTCTGTGTGTCTGTCTCTCTCTGTCTCTGTCTCTCTGTCTCTGTCTCTGTCTCTCTCCGTCTCTCTCTCTGTCTCTCTCTCTCTGTCTCCCCCCCCAACCCTCTGTCTCTCCAGGTCTCTTACCTTGCTGGGGGTGTTGTCTGCAGCCAGGACGCTCCTCTGTGGAGGGACCTGGTAGACATCCTGCCCTGGAGGCACCTGGTAGATGCCCTGATGACCCGGGCTCTGGGAGGGCGGCACCTGGTACAGCCCCTGGGACGAAGACACGCCCACCTTCTGCTGGTAGGCTGAGCCCGTAGGTGACGATTGGGCGGCCGGGGACTGGGTGTCGAACATGGGACCAATCAGCAGCTTGAGGCGGTTGCCGGGGGCGATGCCCTGGCGCCCATGCAGCGAGCAGAGCCACCATCCCTCAAGGCCGCCCGTGTTCTGCTCAATGATCGTTAGGATGTCTCCCTTCCGGAAGGCCAACTCCTCCGGGGACTCCGGGACGTTGTCGTACAATGCCTTGGCCATCAGGTTCTACAGAGAGAAGAGAGGAAGTCAGTCTACATTTAGCAACATACAGTTTATAGTCTTTTAGCCTGTCACTGCTTAAAGGAAAAAACTGTAGGTTGGACTATATGCTAGTCTACAGTGAGCATTGAGCAACATACAGCTGAGTTTATAGCCTGGTTTTAGCCCGTCACTGCTTTTAGCAACATGTCTACAGGCTTGAGCACATGTAGTGAACATTACCGTAAACCTATATAATACATGTAAAATGATGGTCTCCTAGTCCAGGGGTTCCCAAACCTTTTCACTTGGGGACCCCCTTCCAGCATTGGGGAACATCCCCTCTGCACACACACATCTATTATTCAATTTTTTATTCAACCAGGCAAGTCAGTTAAGAACATATTCTTATTTACAATGACTGCCTACTCCAGCCAAATCCAGATGACGCTGGGCCAAATGTGCGCCGCCCTATGGGACTCCCAATCACGGTCAGATGTGATACAGCCTGGATTCAAACCAGTTACTATAGTGACACCTCTTGCACTGAGATGCAGTGCCTTAGACTGCTGCGCCACTCAGGAGCCTATATTTCTATGGGAACAAGCACTGTTCATAACACAAACTGTTCACATTCCTCTTTTTAGTAGAGATAATTTAGCATGTTTAAACCTTGTTTCCTGCAATTGTACACATTTTGTCATTGGGTTCAAGGAAAATGTTGCAGTTTTATTAACACACATTTCCTTACAATTCTATACATTTTGCCATGTCTAATGTGTATTCATATGATATTTGAGTGACTAATTACAACAATATCTATGGGCTAAAAAAACTAAATAAAAAAACATTTGCTGACATGGGCTAGTTGATCTGGACATTTATGTCAAGTTATAAACACAGTAGCTCTCCAAGGTATACAATGACTAACATGACAAGGGGAACTGATGATGTACTATCCAATTTCGACATTGCACCTTGTGCCTTCTACTATTACAACTTTCAAAAGTACGTATTTATGGGGGGAGCACTCCCCACAGTGTGGGACCACTGTTCTAGTCCATGGGGTTGTTATGTACAGTAAATCTTAGGGTGAACTGTCACAACTGTTCACTGTGCAACTTGCAATTACCATGCAAAATTGTATTAGGTCCCATGCCAGATGTCTTTTTGACTGATTTGATCTTGATAGGATTTTCTCATTCCTTGCTGTGTGCTCCAGGGCACGGTTACCCAACTGGTTGGTTGTTGTGCAGTGGTTAAGGATAATGGTTCCCAACCACAGCACTTGAGATATGAAACCCCCACTATTGTCTCTATAGGGGACAAGCACTTATCCCAAATTGCCTTGGTAAACACATCCATCTGAGCAAACGGACATACAGTACAGAGCAAAATAAATACATCATATAGATATCCTCTGTGCTAGTAAAGCCACTCCAGTGGTATTACTATCTCAAAATACAACCACAAATATTATTCTCATCATCACATCCCAACCAGAGATAAACTGCCACAGAGGGACTGTCGGGATTGAGGTCACCGTGTAACACAAGTCCACCAGACTTACTGTTCATTTTAGATGTGCTTTTCTTAATTCAGTCAGTCTGCTTTACACACTGTGCTCCTGCTTTTCACTCGCTATGACACCAGAGAAGACTTAGCTGGGTTGGGCTGGGCATAAAATCTGACACCAAATCTGATACAGTACAAGACCATTCATTGCAGTAACAAACAGCTCGTTCTACAGAGCAATGAATAGAATACAAAAACATATAAGCAGTTTTTAGGGAACACTTGTATGCTGTTCCTGCATATAGCCTCTCATTTAAGAAATCAGGCTAAGTCCCCTCTCTCACACACACTCTTTCTGTCTCTCGCCCTCTCAAGCACACGTTATCCGACCATTTGCTATGTCACTCGGGAAGCCTTCCTCTCAGCCTGACCGTTCCCTGAATGTTCCCTGAATGTTCCGACCGTTCCATGGCCTTTTCCTTTCCCCCACCCACTCTGATTCACAGGGTTCCCATGTGAACCTCTACTAGACCGGTGGAATCCTTATCTCTCACTGGGCATCTGGCTTCACTAACCGTTGTGTCAGTGCCACCAACACTCACTGCACAATTACAGACCACAATTACCCCCCGTCACTCGGCTGCTTGCCTGCACGCCTGAAGCTCCGCTTCTATTTGACACCGTAATGTCACGGCATGTTGCTGGCCAATGGGAGAGGATCTGCTGGGATCTGTTCTTGTTCATTGGTAATCTGATGATGAACATATTACTGTTTTATAAGAGGAAGGGAGATAAATGCTGATTATTTTGAGTATGAACTGCCTTGTTAACCCCTAATACGAATATAGACATCTACATAAATCCAATTTCATCTTGCTAAGACAACAGTTCTATAAGTAAACTCCTCGCTATAGTGGTGTTCATGGTGCTTTTTAATATTTACTGAGTGAGGAGGACTGGAGAGGTATCATTTGTTTGAGGTCACTGCCATAACAGACATGATAACAACATCATCCTTTACAGACTGTTGATCTTCCACTAATTACACAGATTAATGTGATCATCTGCCAACACAAATGACCAGACAGTTCATTTTAGCACTTTGCTCAGCTAAGCTCTGAGAGTGTGAAGATAAGAGCAGTGAGATGCTGATGAAAAACGCTCCACTAATCCCAACACTTCCAAACCACCCATAGTCTGCTAGTGTTCATCTCTGACTGCCAGCATTCAGTTTCCTCTACTGTAGGGGTGTCAAACATATGGCCCCGTGAGGGGGTCCAATCCGGCCGGTGGGTGGTTTGAATAAATAATAATAATAAAAATGTCTACTAAGGAATGTAAAATGACTAAAACCAAATCCAACCTGTATAGAATGATAATGGACCTACATTCATACAGTTTCTTGACTGTGTCCAGCTCGCTAATAATCACCCAAATGAAAGCTAGACAGTCAGGGAGCATCGGAAATTACAAAAATGATGGATAGAGGACTGTTTGATTGTGTTTTTGATGGTGAGAAAATACAACACATTTTCAGTGCAGCCCTTCGGTGCAAAGTTTGACACCCCTGCCCAAGTGTCAACAGCTCAGCCTCACACACATTGCAAACACAATCACACATTTTTTCCCCCCGCAGGTCTGAAGCACCACCGGGACTTACCCTGACATGACATGCTTTAAACTTATTTTCAATTGTTGTTGGCCTAGTATTTCATCTGAACAAGTGATCCCTTATATGAGTGATTCCATAAACCTCCATTTGTTCAAAACACTTTATCTAGATGCAGTCTCTCCCTGCTGTTTGATATCGATCATCTCTCTCTCTCCCATAGATGAACGAGACTGGGTACAGAAAAATACCTTCACAAAATGGGTCAGCAAGGTCTTGATGAAGGTAAGAGCTCTTGATGAAGGTAAGAGGTCTTGATGAAGGTAAGAGCTCTTGATGCAGGTAAGAGCTCCTGATGCAGGTAAGAGCTCCTGATGCAGGTAAGAGGTCTTGATGTAGGTAAGAGCTCTTGATGCAGGTAAGAGGTCTTGATGTAGGTAAGAGCTCTTGATGCAGGTAAGAGGTCTTGATGAAGGTAAGAGCTCTTGATGAAGGTAAGAGCTCTTGATGGAGGTAAGAGGTCTTGATGAAGGTAAGATCTCTTGATGAAGGTAAGAGCTCTTGATGAAGGTAAGAGCTCTTGATGAAGGTCTTGGTGAAGGTAAGAGGTCTTGATGAAGGTCTTGGTGAAGGTAAGATCAGGACACACAAGACGGCCAGTACATTAATAGAGTAGCACAAATACAACATATACAGTCTGTCATCAGCAGTCATCACTGCTTACTGACAGTGAATAAGCTCAAAAGTTAGACTTCTTAGGAGGTCTGGTGAGTGAGCGTGTGGAGAAATGCCTAACAAACACACATCATCTGGAACACAGAGAACAGGGTGAAACATACACCCACTCACACAAATTCACACTACTACTACTGATCTGTAATTGGAGAAGGTGTGACCGACCAATCAGCGCATGTGTACATATATCCCCGGCATAAACATTGGTTAGTCATAACGAGGTGACTCAGCTGGCTGCTTATCCTCCAGTAAACACGTGTTTGCCATTTGTCAGAGGGTTAGGAGGCCCCGGCTCCCGGCTCCTAGGCTGCAATGTAGCCTTACTCTACTCTACATGATGAGAACCAACAGGCTGACTGGAACTTGGTAGTTATCTTTAAACTAGCTGTTAAGTAGCTTGGTGAGAGAGTCATTCCACCGCCTCTCATGACACCAATCATGACTAGGGGCTTTCTGGTCTTTCCCTTACCTAACGTCCCTAATGGCATGGTAACACAGGGTGACCAAGGTTTACTAGAGTTGGAGAGAGATAATGAATCACCTAGGTTTCCCACCAGGTATCTACAACAAACATTCTTCAGTGTGTTGACTGTGTCCGTCGCTTGGCAGGTGGCTTCATCACAAACTGATAACGAGTTACTATCCAGCACCAGTACTTAGATACGACTTATAAGATAAGAAGTAAACACACACAGAAACAGTTGGTGTCTAGAGACACGTACGCTAATGACTGAAGTGAAAGAAAACCCTGACACGAACTAGTTGGAGATATGCCTCACGTTTCTCTGTCCTTGGCTAGCTACATCTGGCTAGTGATATATAGCCTTGGCCTCATGCTGTTGTCAGTAGAAAGTGTGGAATAGTGCTACGTTGAGCTATCCAGACCCACACCTGGAGGCTGAAACACACACACACACACACACACACACACACACACACACACACACACACACACACACACACACACACACACACACACACACACACACACACACACACACACACACACACACACACACACACACACACACATCTAGCTGTCTAGCCCCTTTCATTCCCCTTAACTAAGACCTAACACTTTTCCATTCATTCTGGAGTGCTCTATGACTCACACACTTCTATATCAACAGGGGTATTTTTCACTGGTGTGTCTCGCCGGAGCACAAATAACAGTTCTCTCATTTGAGTGTGGGAACACGTATACTGAGTTGCTGACCAACCGAAAATAAAAAGCCCTTACGTAACGTTACCACTGAACGGGGCCCCAGCTTTCCTCCCAGTCAATAAGTGTTCAGGAAGGGCTCACTGGGTGGTTCTGGCTCAGCCTCCAGAGTACACATCAACCTAATGAAGGTGGCTTTGGGTATATGAGCTCACAAATACGACAGTCCAAATTCCCCCTCTGCCGCAGCCAACTTCACCACGACCACACTGCAGCACAGATCTGTGTCCCAGGGCAATGGGAAGGAGGGAGCAGCAGCCCTATGCTGCGTTCATATCCAAGTGGGAAGGTGGAAATGGTTGGAGACATTCACGTGCTTTCGAATTAGCTGAGAAGCGCCGGAATGGCTAATGGCCAGCATGCTGTGTCAACCATAAACTAAAAGTGCAGCTGTCATACTTGTTAACAAATAATAGTGTTAAAAAAACATGTTAATAGATAGCTTTATATAAATAATGTTTTGTTGTTGCGTTTAATTGCCGACAATGCTCTAATCAAGGTCATTTCCTTAGTAGGTCATTTCAGAGGTCAGCATGTGGGAGAAGTCGGAGCTCAGGGATGATAGACGAGTTTCCCAATAGGAATTACCATTTGGAGGGGCATTCAATGGGATTTTTCCCAATCATATGTGGTATATACCACCTTCCAACTTAGTTATGAACGCAGGGTTAGCTGCATTTAAAGAGACAATGATTTAAACCTCTCCCAAGTCCCAACAACAAGTGCCCCTCCCAACTGTGAGAAGATCCCGATGTTCCCATGAAGTCCAGATGTGGTACCCCAACCCCAGCAATGGGCTGCTATTGTGAAAATTAGGGCCATCCCACTGTAACACGTGCGCCCGGGGGTGATGGTGGCACATACTGCATAAGAACGGGTGAACCAGCACATCTCATTTGGCCTCATTACCATAGGTAAATATAGAAAATAATTATAGTAATGACGGTAATGAGGACCTGATGACTATGAACGGCCTGTTCCTCTGAGTGTACACTGCTGCTGAGGCTGAGGGTGAGAGCCAGTTCAAGGTCGTGTCCCAAATGGCACCCTATTCCCTATATAGTGCACTACTTTTGACCAGGGCACATAGGGTTCTGGTCAAAAGTAGTGCACTATACAGGAAACAGGGTGCCATTTGGGATGCAGAGCGAATAAATGGGCCTTGTGAAGGGTTCTAGGTAAAACAGACTAGTGGGACTGGAAGGAAGTTCAGAGATCATGGTAATTTCTTCATTTGGACAGATCCTAGAGCACACTGCTGACCCTCTGATTACTAAGGCTGTTTAAACGCGAGCCAATGTGCTTGTTATAACATAATTACACAGGGAGACTGGGTAAAACCTCACGTCCTGAGATTCTCAGATTCTCTTAATGCCAGTAAGGGCTATACCACCTCACAAATTAGACTTTAACATTTCTAATGTAGCCTACAAGTCTGTATGTAGGCATTACCAACCATCTATCATGGCATGCCACATTTCTTTTCCTTGCATTAGTGTATGATGCCACATGTACAGTGCCTTGCGAAAGTATTCGGCCCCCTTGAACTTTGCGACCTTTTGCCACATTTCAGGCTTCAAACATAAAGATATAAAACTGTTTTTTTGTGAAGAATCAACAACAAGTGGGACACAATCATGAAGTGGAGAGAGTTTGCTGCACAGTAAAGGGGCTGAATAATTTTGCACGCCCAATTTTTCAGTTTTTGATTTGTTAAAAAAGTTTGAAATATCCAATAAATGTCGTTCCACTTCATGATTGTGTCCCACTTGTTGTTGATTCTTCACAAAAAGATACAGTTTTATATCTTTATGTTTGAAGCCTGAAATGTGGCAAAAGGTTGCAAAGTTCAAGGGGGCCGAATACTTTCGCAAGGCATTGTATACAGACAGTACAGCAGTGAATCAATACTACAGTCCAGTTACAGACTACAGTAGTGAATCAATACTACTGTCTAGTTACAGACTACAGTAGTGATTCAATACTACAGTCCAGTTACAGACTACATTAGTGATTCAATACTACAGTCCAGTTACAGACTACAGTAGTGATTCAATACTACAGTCCAGTTACAGACTACAGTAGTGAATCAATGCTACAGTCCAGTTACAGACTACAGTAGTGAATCAATACTACAGTCCAGTTACAGACTACAGTAGTGAATCAATACTACAGTCCAGTTACAGACTACAGTAGTGAATCAATACTACAGTCCAGTTACAGACTACAGTAGTGAATCAATACTACAGTCCAGTTACAGACTACAGTAGTGAATCAACAGTACAGTCCAGTTACAGACTACAGTAGTGAATCAATATTACAGTCCAGTTACAGACTACAGTAGTGAATCAATGCTACAGTCCAGGTACAGACTACAGTAGTGAATCAACACTACAGTCCAGTTACAGACGACAGTCGTGAATCAACACTACAGTCCAGTTTTTTATTTGACCTTTATTTAACTAGGCAAGTCAGTTAAGAACAAACTCTTATTTTCAATGACGGCCTAGGAACAGTGGGCTCTAACCACTAGGCTACCCTGCCGCCCCGACGATCAACACTACAGTTACAGACTACAGTAGTGAATCAATATTACAGTCCAGTTACAGACTACAGTAGTGAATCAATACTACAGTCCAGTTACAGAATATAGTAGTGAATCAACACTACAGTCCAGTTACAGACTACATTAGTAAATCAATACTACAGTCCAGTTACATACTACAGTAGTGAATCAATACTACTGTTCATTTACAGACAGTGAATCAATACAGTAGTGCAGTAGTGAATCAACACTACAGTCCAGTTACAGAATATAGTACAGTAGTGAATCAATACTACAGTCCAGTTACAGACTATAGTACATTAGTGAATCAATACTTCAGTCCAGTTACAGACTACAGTAGTGAATAAATACTATAGTCCAGTTACAGACTATAGTACATTAGTGAATCAATACTTCAGTCCAGTTAAAGACTACAGTAGTGAATCAATACTACAGTCCAGTTACAGACTACAGTAGTGAATCAATACTACAGTCCAGTTAAAGACTACAGTAGTGAATCAATACTTCAGTCCAGTTACAGACTATAGTAGTGAATCAATACTACAGTCCAGTTAAAGACTACAGTAGTGAATCAATACTTTAGTCCCGTTACAGATTATAGTACAGTCGTGAATCAATACTACAGTCCAGTTAAAGACTACAGTAGTGAATCAATACTACAGTCCAGTTACAGACTATAGTACAGTCGTGAATCAACACTACAGTCCAGTTACAGACTACAGTAGTGAATCAATACTACAGTCCAGTTACAGACTACAGTAGTGAATAAATACTACAGTCCAGTTACAGACTATGGTAGTGAATCAATACTACAGTCCAGTTACAGACTACAGTACAGTAGTGAATAAATACTACAGTCCAGTTACATACTATAGTACAGTAGTGAATAAATACTACAGTCCAGTTACAGACTACAGTACAGTAGTGAATAAATACTACAGTCCAGTTACAGACTACAGTACAGTAGTGAATAAATACTACAGTCCAGTTACAGACTACAGTACAGTAGTCAATAAATACTACAGTCCAGTTACATACTATAGTACAGTAGTGAATAAATACTACAGTCCAGTTACAGACTACAGTACAGTAGTGAATAAATACTACAGTCCAGTTACAGACTATAGTACAGTAGTGAATAAATACTACAGTCCAGTTACAGACTACAGTAGTGAATCAATACTAAAGTCCAGTTACAGACTACAGTACAGATGCCCTTCCTCTATCTGACCTAAATAACTTGTATGTACTGTATATGTAAACTGATATATATGTATGTAAGCATGCAATTGATAGATGTGACTGTAGGCCTATGGTATAGATATCTCTGTCTTCTCGGTGTCTTGTCAGTACAGAACCTTTTTTATTTATATATTTATTTTAAATGTATGTAGCTGTCCTTGAGCTGTTATTGTCTGTTATTGTTCTGTTTTATGTCATGTTTTGTGTGGACCCCAGGAAGAGTAGCTGCTGCTTTCACAACAGCTAATGGGGGTTCTAATAAAAATACAATAACAAAATGACGCACAGTTCAGACATCGAATCTATGGGAGTCGAAATAAATAGAAATTAAGAGCGGGCTGGCACAGTGAAAAACTTTGCTTGGTGTATTGATTTGTTCATACAGTGAAAAACTTTGCTTGGCATATTGATTGGTTCATACGGTTAAGAACTTTGCTTGGTGTATTGATTGGTTCATACAGTTAAGAACTTTGCTTGGTGTATTGATTGGTTCATACAGTTAAGAACTTTGCTTGGTGTATTGATTGGTTCATACGGTTAAGAACTTTGCTTGGTGTACTGATTGGTTCATACGGTTAAGAACTTTGCTTGGTGTACTGATTGGTTCATACGGTTAAGAACTTTGCTTGGTGTACTGATTGGTTCATACGGTTAAGAACTTTGCTTGGTGTACTGATTGGTTCATACGGTTAAGAACTTTGCTTGGTGTACTGATTGGTTCATACGGTTAAGAACTTTGCTTGGTGTACTGATTGCTTCATACAGTTAAGAACTTTGCTTGGCATAATGATTGGTTCATACAGTTAAGAACTTTGCTTGGCATATTGATTGGTTCATACTGTTAAGAACTTTGCTTGGCATATTGATTGGTTCATACAGTTAAGAACTTTGCTTGGCATATTGATTGGTTCATAATGTTAAGAACTTTGCTTGGTGTACTGATTGGTTCATTCGGTTAAGAACTTTACTTGGCATATTGATTGGTTCATACATTTAAGAACTTTGCTTGGTGTACTGATTGGTTCATACATTTAAGAACTTTGCTTGGTGTACTGATTGGTTCATACGTTTAAGAACTTTGCTTGGTGTACTGATTGGTTCATTCGGTTAAGAACTTTACTTGGCATATTGATTGGTTCATACTGTTAAGAACTTTGCTTGGTGTACTGATTGGTTCATACAGTTAAGAACTTTGCTTGGCATATTGATTGGTTCATAATGTTAAGAACTTTGCTTGGTGTACTGATTGGTTCATTCGGTTAAGAACTTTACTTGGCATATTGATTGGTTCATACATTTAAGAACTTTGCTTGGTGTACTGATTGGTTCATACATTTAAGAACTTTGCTTGGTGTACTGATTGGTTCATACGTTTAAGAACTTTGCTTGGTGTACTGATTGGTTCATACGTTTAAGAACTTTGCTTGGTGTACTGATTGGTTCATACGTTTAAGAACTTTGCTTGGTGTACTGATTGGTTCATACGTTTAAGAACTTTGCTTGGCATATTGATTGGTTCATACAGTTAAGAACTTTGCTTGGTGTACTGATTGGTTCATACGTTTAAGAACTTTGCTTGGCATATTGATTGGTTCATACAGTTAAGAACTTTGCTTGGTGTACTGATTGGTTCATACTGTTAAGAACTTTGCTTGGTGTATTGATTGGTTCATACTGTTAAGAACTTTGCTTGGTGTACTGATTGGTTCATACGTTTAAGAACTTTGCTTGGTGTACTGATTGGTTCATACTGTTAAGAACTTTGCTTGGTGTACTGATTGGTTCATACGTTTAAGAACTTTGCTTGGTGTACTGATTGGTTCATACGTTTAAGAACTTTGCTTGGTGTACTGATTGGTTCATACGTTTAAGAACTTTGCTTGGCATATTGATTGGTTCATACAGTTAAGAACTTTGCTTGGCATATTGATTGGTTCATACTGTTAAGAACTTTACTTGGTGTACTGATTGCTTCATACGTTTAAGAACTTTGCTTGGCATATTGATTGGTTCATACAGTTAAGAACTTTGCTTGGCATATTGATTGGTTCATACTGTTAACAACTTTGCTTGGTGTACTGATTGCTTCATACAGTTAAGAACTTTGCTTGGCATATTGATTGGTTCATACTGTTAAGAACTTTGCTTGGTGTACTGATTGGTTCATACGTTTAAGAACTTTGCTTGGCATATTGATTGGTTCATACAGTTAAGAACTTTGCTTGGCATATTGATTGGTTCATACAGTTAAGAACTTTGCTTGGCATATTGATTGGTTCATACAGTTAAGAACTTTACTTGGCATATTGATTGGTTCATACGTTTAAGAACTTTACTTGGCATATTGATTGGTTCATACAGTTAAGAACTTTGCTTGGCATATTGATTGGTTCATACAGTTAAGAACTTTGCTTGGCATATTGATTGGTTCATACTGTTAAGAACTTTGCTTGGCATATTGATTGGTTCATACTGTTAAGAACTTTGCTTGGCATATTGATTGGTTCATACAGTTAAGAACTTTGCTTGGCATATTGATTGGTTCATACTGTTAAGAACTTTGCTTGGCATATTGATTGGTTCATACAGTTAAGAACTTTGCTTGGCATATTGATTGGTTCATACAGTTAAGAACTTTGCTTGGCATATTGATTGGTTCAGTTAAGAACTTTGTTTATATTGAACTTTAAGAACTTTACTTGGCATATTGATTGGTTCATACAGTTAAGAACTTTGCTTGGCATATTGATTGGTTCATACAGTTAAGAACTTTGCTTGGCATATTGATTGGTTCATACTGTTAAGAACTTTGCTTGGTGTACTGATTGGTTCATACGTTTAAGAACTTTGCTTGGCATATTGATTGGTTCATACAGTTAAGAACTTTGCTTGGCATATTGATTGGTTCATACTGTTAAGAACTTTGCTTGGTGTACTGATTGGTTCATACGTTTAAGAACTTTGCTTGGTGTACTGATTGGTTCATACTGTTAAGAACTTTACTTGGTGTACTGATTGGTTCATACGTTTAAGAACTTTACTTGGTGTACTGATTGGTTCATACGTTTAAGAACTTTGCTTGGCATATTGATTGGTTCATACAGTTAAGAACTTTACTTGGCATATTGATTGGTTCATACAGTTGTGAACTTTGCTTGGCATATTGATTGGTTCATACAGTTAAGAACTTTGCTTGGCATATTGATTGGTTCATACAGTTAAGAACTTTACTTGGCATATTGATTGGTTCATACAGTTAAGAACTTTGCTTGGCATATTGATTGGTTCATACAGTTAAGAACTTTGCTTGGCATATTGATTGGTTCATACTGTTAAGAACTTTGCTTGGTGTACTGATTGGTTCATACGTTTAAGAACTTTGCTTGGCATATTGATTGGTTCATACTGTTAAGAACTTTACTTGGTGTACTGATTGGTTCATACATTTAAGAACTTTGCTTGGCATATTGATTGGTTCATACAGTTAAGAACTTTGCTTGGCATATTGATTGGTTCATACAGTTAAGAACTTTACTTGGCATATTGATTGGTTCATACTGTTAAGAACTTTACTTGGTGTACTGATTGCTTCATACATTTAAGAACTTTGCTTGGCATATTGATTGGTTCATACAGTTAAGAACTTTGCTTGGCATATTGATTGGTTCATACTGTTAAGAACTTTGCTTGGTGTACTGATTGCTTCATACAGTTAAGAACTTTGCTTGGCATAATGATTGGTTCATACTGTTAAGAACTTTGCTTGGTGTACTGATTGGTTCATACGTTTAAGAACTTTGCTTGGCATATTGATTGGTTCATACAGTTAAGAACTTTGCTTGGCATATTGATTGGTTCATACAGTTAAGAACTTTGCTTGGCATATTGATTGGTTCATACAGTTAAGAACTTTACTTGGCATATTGATTGGTTCATACGTTTAAGAACTTTACTTGGCATATTGATTGGTTCATACAGTTAAGAACTTTGCTTGGCATATTGATTGGTTCATACAGTTAAGAACTTTGCTTGGCACATTGATTGGTTCATACTGTTAAGAACTTTGCTTGGTGTACTGATTGGTTCATACAGTTAAGAACTTTGCTTGGCATATTGATTGGTTCATACAGTTAAGAACTTTGCTTGGCATATTGATTGGTTCATACTGTTAAGAACTTTGCTTGGCATATTGATTGGTTCATACTGTTAAGAACTTTGCTTGGCATATTGATTGGTTCATACAGTTAAGAACTTTGCTTGGCATATTGATTGGTTCATACAGTTAAGAACTTTGCTTGGCATATTGATTGGTTCATACGTTTAAGAACTTTACTTGGCATATTGATTGGTTCATACAGTTAAGAACTTTGCTTGGCATATTGATTGGTTCATACAGTTAAGAACTTTGCTTGGCATATTGATTGGTTCATACTGTTAAGAACTTTGCTTGGTGTACTGATTGGTTCATACGTTTAAGAACTTTGCTTGGCATATTGATTGGTTCATACAGTTAAGAACTTTGCTTGGCATATTGATTGGTTCATACTGTTAAGAACTTTGCTTGGTGTACTGATTGGTTCATACGTTTAAGAACTTTGCTTGGTGTACTGATTGGTTCATACTGTTAAGAACTTTACTTGGTGTACTGATTGGTTCATACGTTTAAGAACTTTACTTGGTGTACTGATTGGTTCATACGTTTAAGAACTTTGCTTGGCATATTGATTGGTTCATACAGTTAAGAACTTTACTTGGCATATTGATTGGTTCATACAGTTGTGAACTTTGCTTGGCATATTGATTGGTTCATACAGTTAAGAACTTTGCTTGGCATATTGATTGGTTCATACAGTTAAGAACTTTACTTGGCATATTGATTGGTTCATACAGTTAAGAACTTTGCTTGGCATATTGATTGGTTCATACAGTTAAGAACTTTGCTTGGCATATTGATTGGTTCATACTGTTAAGAACTTTGCTTGGTGTACTGATTGGTTCATACGTTTAAGAACTTTGCTTGGCATATTGATTGGTTCATACTGTTAAGAACTTTACTTGGTGTACTGATTGGTTCATACATTTAAGAACTTTGCTTGGCATATTGATTGGTTCATACAGTTAAGAACTTTGCTTGGCATATTGATTGGTTCATACAGTTAAGAACTTTACTTGGCATATTGATTGGTTCATACTGTTAAGAACTTTGCTTGGTGTACTGATTGCTTCATACAGTTAAGAACTTTGCTTGGCATAATGATTGGTTCATACTGTTAAGAACTTTGCTTGGTGTACTGATTGGTTCATACGTTTAAGAACTTTACTTGGCATATTGATTGGTTCACTGTTAAGAACGTTGTTTGGCGTTCTGATTGGTTTCATACAACCGCTCTCAACACTGCAGCAGACTTCCTCATTGTTGTTGGGTCGAATTCTGGCATAATAGTCCTTCCGTTTTGGGAGTGGTAGAAAAGCAACCTTTATTTGCATGCAACTAACATATAATAATATGCATTGCCATTTCTCTCAACAGTGGAAGAACTGCTCTGGCGTGCTCCATGAAAAGGCGTGCATTATCTGCAAAGCACCGAAAGAGCGGCAGAGGCTGTGGAATTATCGTCAAAAGTCCAACGAGGCATACTTAATGGTTTCAGATGGTACTTTATCCCCAAAGACAAAGTTAAGTATTTTTTAGTTCGGTGTGGCGATAGAGCGGTGTTGGAACTAACAGTATTGAGATAACCCATAAATGACACACTCCACACTCCAGGCTGAAGCTAGCAGAGAGACTAGTCAAGGACCATATCACCTCCACCCTACCTGACACCCTAGACCCACTCCAATTTGCTTACCGCCCAAATAGGTCCACAGACGATGCAATCTCAACCACACTGCACACTGCCCTAACCCACCTGGACAAGAGGAATACCTATGTGAGAATGCTGTTCATCGACTACAGCTCGGCATTCAACACCATAGTACCCTCCAAGCTTGTCATCAAGCTCGAGACCCTGGGTCTCGACCCCGCCCTGTGCAACTGGGTACTGGACTTCCTGACGGGCCGCCCCCAGGTGGTGAGGGTAGGCAACAACATCTCCTCCCCGCTGATCCTCAACACGGGGGCCCCACAAGGGTGCGTTCTGAGCCCTCTCCTGTACTCCCTGTTCACCCATGACTGCTTGGCCACGCACGCCTCCAACTCAATCATCAAGTTTGCGGACGACACAACAGTGGTAGGCTTGATTACCAACAACGACGAGACGGCCTACAGGGAGGAGGTGAGGGCCCTCAGAGTGTGGTGTCAGGAAAATAACCTCACACTCAACGTCAACAAAACTAAGGAGATGATTGTGGACTTCAGGAAACAGCAGAGGGAACACCCCCCTATCCACATCGATGGATCAGTAGTGGAGAGGGTAGCAAGTTTTAAGTTCCTCGGCATACACATCACAGACAAACTGAATTGGTCCACTCACACTGACAGCGTCGTGAAGAAGGCGCAGCAGCGCCTCTTCAACCTCAGGAGGCTGAAGAAATTCGGCTTGTCACCAAAAGCACTCACAAACTTCTACAGATGCACAATCGAGAGCATCCTGGCGGGCTGTATCACCGCCTGGTACGGCAACTGCTCCGCCCTCAACCGTAAAGCTCTCCAAAGGGTAGTGAGGTCTGCACAACGCATCACCGGGGGCAAACTACCTGCCCTCCAGGACACCTACACCACCCGATGTTACAGGAAGGCCATAAAGATCATCAAGGACATCAACCACCCAAGCCACTGGCTGTTCACCCCGCTATCATCCAGAAGGCGAGGTCAGTACAGGTGCATCAAAGCTGGGACCGAGAGACTGAAAAACAGCTTCTATCTCAAGGCCATCAGACTGTTAAACAGCCACCACTAACATTGAGTGGCTGCTGCCAACACACTGTCATTGACACTGACCCAACTCCAGCCACTCTAGTAATGGGAATTGATGGGAAATGATGTAAATATATCACTAGCCACTTTAAACAATGCTACCTTATATAATGTTACTTACCCTACATTATTCATCTCATATGCATACGTATATACTGTACTCTACATCATCGACTGCATCCTTATGTAATACATCTATCACTAGCCACTTTAACTATGCCACCTTGTTTACTTTGTCTACATACTCATCTCATATGTATATACTGTACTCGATACCATCTACTGTATGCTGCTCTGTACCATCACTCATTCATATATCCTTATGTACATATTCTTTATCCCCTTACACTGTGTATAAGACAGTAGTTTTGGAATTGTTAGTTAGATTACTTGTTGGTTATCACTGCATTGTCGGAACTAGAAGCACAAGCATTTCGCTACACTCGCATTAACATCTGCTAACCATGTGTATGTGACAAATACATTTTGATTTGATTTGATTTAGCAGAGTTGATTGAGTTGCATCTTGCTAGAAAGCTGAAGCAAAACCGATTAACCACAGCTAAACATACCGTGTTCTGTGCAGTCAAGATATGAGGGAATCCAACCAGAGTATAGATGTCATCCCACCAACTTCCTCCTCTCATCTGTGATTCACACTATTCCGCCACACAAAGGGTCATGGCACCTAGCGATACTATCACTGAAATCACCACCCCCACATTTAACAGCATGGCAACTGTACCTTCAACAGGATATGATATTCCATGTTGTGTCTAACTGCAATGCATGCTGGGACAAACCACATGCCATACATTTCACCTTGATATTTTGGCATGATGTCTTCTTGCACCAAATGGAAGTCTCAGTTAATACAGCCTGTGGGTCAAGTTTCAGAAGAAATGTCACATGCTGGGAATACACCTTACAGTGAAATGCTTACTTACAAGCCCTTAACCAACAATGCTTTAAGAAGTTAAGAAAAAATAAAATAAGCGTTAAGTAAAAAATAGAAAATATAATTAAGAAGTAATTAAACAGTAGCAGTAAAATAACAAGTGAGGCTACATACAGGGGGTACCGGTACAGAGTCAATGTGGGGGGGCACCGGTTAGTCAAGGTAATTGAGTTAATATGTACATGTAGGTAGGGTTAAAATGACTATGCATAGATTATAAACAGAGCGTAGCAGCAGAGTAAAAGAGGGGTCTGGGTAGCCATTTGATTAGCTGTTCAGGAGTCTTATGGCTTGGGGGTAGAAGCTGTTTTAGAAGCCTTTTGGACCTAGACTTGGCACTCTGGTACCGCTTGCCATGTGGTAGCAGAGAGAACAGTCTATGAATAGGGTGGCCGAAGTCTTTGACAATTTTTAGGCCCTTCCTCTGACACCGCCTGCCTTGAGGTCGGAGGCCGAACAGTTGCCATACCAGGCTGTGATGCAAACAGTCCTGATGATCTTGATGGTGCAGCCATGCCAAATCTTGTCAGTCTCCTGAGGGGGAATAGGCTTTGTCGTGCCCTCCTCGTGACTGTCTTAAGTGTGTTTGGACCATGACAGTTTGTTGGTGATGTGGACACCAAGGAACTTGAAGCTCTCAACCTGTTCCACTACAACCCCGTCGATGAGAATGGGGGTGTGCTCGGCCCTCCTTTTCCTGTAGTCCACAATCATCTCCTTTGTCTTGATCATGTTGAGGGAGAGGTTGTTGTCCTGGAACCACACGGCCTCCCTGTAGGCTGTCTTGTCGTTGTCGGTGATCAGCAAACTTGATGATGGTGTTGGAATCGTACCTGGCCATGCATTCATGAGTGAACAGGGAGTACAGGAGGGGACTGAGCACACACCCCTGAGGGCCCCCGTGTTGAGAATCAGCGTGGCGGATGTGTTGTTCCCTACCCTTACCACCTGGGGGCAGCCCGTCAGGAAGTCAAGATCCAGTTGCAGAGAGAGGTGTTTAGTCCCAGGGTCTTTAGCTTAGTGATGAGCGTTGAGGGCACTATGGTGTTGAACGCTGAGCTGTATGAATAACATTATCACATAGGTGTTCCTTTTGTCCAGGTGGGAAAGGCCAGTGTGGAGTGCAATAGAGATTGCATCATCTGTGGACCTATTGGGGAGGTAGGCAAATTGGAGTGGGTCTAGGGTTTCTGGGATAATGGTGTTGATATGAGCCATGACCAGCCTTTCAAAGCACTTCATGGCTACAGATGTCAGTGCCACAGGTCGGTAGTCATTTAGGCTGGTTATCTTAGTGTTCTTGGGCACAGGGACTATGGTGGCCTGCTTGAAACATTTTGGTATTACAGACTCAGTCAGGGACAGGTTGAACATTTCAGTAAGACACTTGCCAGTTGGTCAGCACATGCTTGTAGTACACGTTCTGGTAATCCTTCTGGCCCTGTGTTCTTGTGAATATTGACCTGTTTAAAGGTCTTACATCGGCTATGGAGAGCTTGATCGTCCGGAACAGCTGGTGCTCTCCTGCATTTTTCAGTGTTACTTGCCTCAAAGCGAGCATAGATGTAATTTAGCTCGTCTGGTAGATTCGTGTCATTGGGCAGCTCGTGGCTGTGTTTCCCTTTCTGGTCTGTAATAGCTTGCAAGCCCTGCCACATCGACAAGTGTTGGAGTCGGTGTAGTACGATTCAATCCTCGTCCTGCATTGACACTTTGCCTGTTTGATGGTTTGTGGGATTTCTTATAAGCTTCAACATTCAAGGAGAGTCCCGCTCCTTGAGTCCCACTCCTTGAAAGCGGCTACCCTTAGCTCAGTGCGGATGTTGCCTGTAATCCGTGGCTTCTGGTTGGGGTATATATGTACGGTCACTGTGAGGATAACATCATCAATGCACTTATTGATGAAGCCAATGACTGATGTGGTGTACTCCTCAATGACATCGGAAGAATCCCAGAACATATTCCAGTCTGTGCTAGCAAAACAGTCCTGTACCTTAGCATCTGCTTCATCTGACCACTTTCTTATTGACCGAGTCACTGGTTCTTCCTGCTTTAGTTTTTGCATGTAAGTAGGAATCAGGAGGATAGAATTATGGTCAGATTTGCCAAATGGAGGGCGAGGGAGAGCTTTGTACATGTCTCTGTGTGTGGAGTAAAGGTGGTCTAGAGTTTTTTCCCCCTCTGGTTGCACATTTAACATGCTGATAAAAATGAGGTAAACTGATTTGAGTTTCCCTGCATTAAAGTCCCTGCCCACTAGGAGTGCCACCTCTGGATGAGAGTTTTCCTGTTTGCTTGTGGCCGTATACAGCTCATTGAGTGTGGTTTTAGTCAGAGGTCGACCGATTATGATTTTTCAACGGCGATACCGATTATTGGAGGACCAAAAAAGCCGATACCGATTAATCGGACAATTTTTATTTATTTATTTGTAATAATGACAATTTCAACAATACTGACTGAACACTTATTTTAACTTAATATAATACATCAATAAAATCAATTTAGCCTCAAATAAATAATGAAACATGTTCAATTTGGTTTAAATAATGCAGGAAAAAGGAAACCGCACACTGCTCTTGATAGCATCACCGATCTTTAATAAACTTCCGTATCGGCCACACGGCCTTCGTCAGAGCTTTTCGGATTTTTTGAAAGTTGCACCATTATGTGGACCTAGCCCCTCCCACATCCGTTCTACACATGGAAGGGGGTTGGAGACAAAGGAAAAATAAATAAGTGCTAGGCCGTGTGGCCGATACGTAAGTTTATTAAAGATCTGTGATACTATCAAGAGCAGTGTGCGGTTTCCTTTTTCCTTCATCTTGTTGCCATGCACCTGCTAATTAGATTGCTCAGATGTGCGAGTGCCTTTTGAATTTTGGTCTAAATAATGCAAAAACAAAGTGTTGGAGAAGAAAGTAAAAGTCCAATATGTGCCATGTAAAAAAGCTAACGTTTAAGTTCCTTGCTCAGAACATAAGAACATATGAAAGCTGGTGATTCCTTTTAACATGAGTCTTCAATATTCCCAGGTAAGAAGTTTTAGGTTGTAGTTATTATAGGAATTATATGACTATTTCTCTCTGAACCATTTGTATTTCATTAACCTTTGACTATTGGATGTTCTTATAGACACTTTAGTATTGCCAGTGTAACAGTATAGCTTCCGTCCCTCTCCTCGCTCCTACCTGGGCTCGAACCAGGAACACATCGTCAACAGCCACCCTTGAAGCAGCGTTACCCATGCAGAGCAAGGGGAATAACTACTCCAAGTCTCAGAGCGAGTGACGTTTGAAACGCTATTAGCGCACACCCCTCTAACTAGCTAGCCATTTCACATCGGTTACACCAGCCTAATCTCGGGAGTTGATAGGCTTGAAGTCATAAACAGTGCAATACTTGAAGCACAACGAAGAGCTGTTGGCAAAATGCACGAAAGTGCCGTCTGAACGAATGCTTACTAGCCTGCTGCTGCCGACCACCGCTCACTCAGACTGCTCTATCAAATAATAGACTTAGATCTAATATAATAACATACAGAAATACGAGCCTTAAGTCATTAATATGGTCGAATCCGGAAACTATCATCTTGAAAACAAGACGTTTATTCTTTCAGTGAAATATGGAACCAGTCTGTATTTTATCTAACGGGTGGCATCCATAAGTCTAAATATTCCTGTTACATTGCACAACCTTCAATGTTATGTCATAATTACGTAACATTCTGGCAAATTAGGCAGCCCAAACTGTTGCACATACACTGTTGCACATACACATTGCAATGAATGCAAGAGAAGTGACACAATTTCACCTGGTTAATATTGCCTGCTAACCTGGATTTCTTTTAGCTAAATATGCAGGTTTAAAAATATATACTTCTGTGTATTGATTTTAAGAAAGGCATTGATGTTTATGGTTAGGTACACATTGGAGCAACGATATGCACCACATTGATTATATGCAACGCAGGACACGCTAGATAAACTAGTAATATCATCAACCATGTGTAGTTAACTAGTGATTATGATTGATTGATTGTTTTTTATAAGATAAGTTTAATACTAGCTATCAACTTAACTTGGCTTCTACTGCATTCGCGTAACAGGCAGGCTCCTCGTGGAGTGCAATGTAATCAGGTAGTTAGAGTGTTGGACTAGTTAACTGTAAGGTTGCAAGATTGATTCCCCCGAGCTGACAAGGTAAAAATCTGTCGTTCTGCCACTGAACGAGGCAGTTAACCCACCGTTCCTAGGCCGTCATTGAAAATAATAATAATAACTGACTTGCCTAGTAAAATAAAGATTAAATAAAGGTGTAACAAAAATATATATTTTTTTAATGGCCAAATCGGTTTCCAAAAATACAGATTTCCGTTTGTTATGAACACTTGAAATCAGCCCTAATTAATCGGGGATTCCGATTAATCGGTCGAACTCTAGTCTTAGTGCCAGCATCAGTCTGCGGTGGTTTATAGACAGCTATAAAAAAATATAGATGCAAACTCTCTTGGTAAATAGTGTGGTCTACAGCTTACCATTAGATATTCAACCTCAGGCGAGCAAAACCTTGAGAATTCCTTAGATTTCGTATCCCTGCTGTTGTTTACAAATATACATAGACCAGCACCCCTTGTCCTACCAGAGGCGGCTGTTCTATCCTGCCGAAAAAGTGTAAAATCCGGCAGCTGTATGTTAATAACGTCGTCCCTCAGCCACAACTCTGTGAAACATAAGGCATTACAGTTTTTAATGTCCCGTTGGTAGGATATACGTGCTCATAGTTAGTCTATTTTATTATCGATTGATTGTATGTTGATAGGACCGATGGTAAAGGTAGATTACCCTCTCGGCGACGGATCCTTACAAGGCACTTGGACCGTCGTCCACGATATCTCTATCTTTTCCTCCTGCGAATGACGGGGATGAGGGCCTTGTCAGGTGTCTGGAGTAAATCATTCCCGTCCCGACTCGTTGAAGAAGAATTCCCCCAGTACAGGGTGAGTAATCACTGGCCTGACATCAAGAAGCTCTTTTCGGTCATAAGACACGGTGGCAGAAACATTATGTCCAAAATATGTTACAAATAACGCGATAATACATACACAATAGCACAATTGGTTACGGGATCGTAAAACGGCGGCCATCTCCTTCGGCGCCATCATGACTGCCATGCGATCTTTTCACATATCAAAGGTAAAATCTTCTATGGTTGATAGGACCCTTCCAATTTGATGTATCAGGTATTTCACAACTTCCAACATTCCACCGAGACAGCAGTAAAAGTCCAGATGAAAGCTGTATGTTGTGGGCAGGGCCAGAATTACAAGTAAAACAACATCTAAAGAGCTCCACTGACCAAAATCACAGAGTTGAGTCAGACAGCCTATTATGTAAAACAAACGTCTTCCAGACCCTTAGGCTTCAGTTCATTAGTGTTGGGTTTATTGTCATATTGAGGTAACTCGATGTCCACCGCTCTCCTCTCTGTTTCCTCCCCATTCCTCCTTTAACCTGCAGCAGCACTGAGGGATCTACTGCAGTCAGACCAGGATCCACCTTGCCTAGTCATCTCACGACAACACCAGCTGCCCTGCTCTCTTTCTGTCTGGACACGTAGTCAAAAGACACCATCTACTACAGAAAACAAGATAAGAAAGTTACACTGGGTTATATTCTTTCAAATGTGTATCGAATGGCCTTCTCCGGAAGGGCTTAGCCTAGTAGTATATTGTGTAATGCAGTCCTTGACATAATTGCAAGTCATGCCAGAGCTATTTCTACTCTCAACTAATGTTACGGTATTCATGTGTTCAAAGATAGGTCTCAGCTCTGGAGAGGGAGGGGGTACTATTGAGAGGAAAGGTGGGTGTAGTAGATGCCAAGGGAAGGGGGAGGGAGGGGATGTGAGTGTATCCTTGTTACCCTTGGAGATATAATTCTTCAAAGCTATTGGCGAAGACGTACGATACGTTTATGGTATCTCTACAGGACCACAATTCATGGCTTCACATAGAAACAGAAAACGAGCTCTAGATTCACTTCACACTGTCCGATCAATTTCACACTCCCCAAAGAGGTCACAAAAATATCAAATGTCCTCCTCCGCCATAAAAAGGCCCAGAACATTTACTCTGTGAAAAGCAAGATATTTGCTTGTTTGCCAAGTTAAACGAGTATAAATTATGCAAACAACTAATTTGATAGAGCCCAAATTCTATCTGCAATATTAAAACTGTATACAAGGCATTGTGCTGTGAAAGCTGAGATGGAAGAATGCCAGCAGTGTGGACCCCCGTGGCTGGACCCCCGTGTTCGCAGCTGACAAGGTCCTTGTAGTTTGACATCAAGACTGAGTCACAAATGGCTCCCTATTCTCTATATAGTGCACTACTTTTGATCAGGGCCCATATTCACAAAGCGTCTCAGAGTAGGAGTACCGATCTAGGATCAGTTTTACCTTGTAAGTCATAAGTAATAAGAGCGGGGACCTAATTTTAGATCAGCACTCCTACATGACGGCGCTTTGTGAATATGGCATCTGGGCCTATAGTGCTCTGGTCAAAAGTAGTGCACTATAAAGGGAACAGGGAGCTATTTGGGAAACACACTAATGGCTGTCCAATCTCCACAGGGATGAACTAAGCTGACAAGGGCCTTGCTAGCTAGACTACCTCTGAAAGGATCACCCTGTGAAATGCTTGGCATTCTTAAGGGAGAAGAGCTCTTTTTGCACAATGCCACACACACACCACACACACTGAAAAGACTGAACTCTTGGTATGCCCCCTGGCAGGGGACAACCCTTGTAGCCAATGAGAGGAGGCACCTTGAAACAATCAAGTGCATCTTTTAACTAACCTTTCCTCCATGCACAATTGCACATTCCTCCAGAATGTTTTTTCTCATAGGAAGCTCCTTGACCCAACCGCCCCACCCCACCCCCCATCCCTCTATACACCCAACTCTATTTACACTCCCTCCGCCTACCCACTTCCTATTTCTTTCATTTTCTTTCCCTTTCAATATTAGAAAAACCCCTCCTCCCTCCTCAATCATTCTCTCGCTGAACAATGTTTTCTCTCCGCTCTCCACCGCCCCACTCTCTTTGGACCACTGCCTGGAACCTGAGACCGTAAAAAAAGAGAGCGAGACAGAAAAAAAACACACCCCAGAAGAACTTTGGTTCACCTAATCACTCTTCACTGGTTTTGGAGCTATTTCTGCCACGGTTATGTAAGTCTCAAAAGAACCAGTGAAAAGGGGGTGGATGGTGTAAGACTATGGGACGGGTGTGTACTGTGTATATGTCCGTGTTTTTTGGATAGGGTGGGAAGGGGTCTCTTTTCCTCTCGTCCCAGAAAATAATTTTTTTGTCGTAACACCCTTAAATGCCAAGGGCCACATCATTCAAACTTTCTCGCGCTCTCGCAATTAAATTAAAATGGGCTTTATTAGCATGGGAAACATATGTTTACATTGCCAAAGCAAATTAAATTAAAATAAACAAAAGTTATATATATATATATATATAAATATAGCTCTCGCTCTCTCATTCTCTCACTCTCTGTCATACAACCCCCCCCTCTCTCTCTGTCCTCCCACCCCCCATTTCCGTGTTATGAATCCCTTAACCCTACTCACTTAGTCAGTGAGGCAGCCAGAGATCTCTGTCTGTACAGACTCGTCCTGGGGGGATTACGTGCATTAGAGGACCTATGGAAACCGAGCCCTTCCCCTCACACCTGCCCACCTGTCGGAAAACATCTCTGATGTCACAGACAAAGGCTACTGCTGCATACACCGACCAGTAGCGGTGTGTAGGTAAAATCAACTGGGAAGCTAAGTCAGGAAATAAAAGCCATATTACAACCTGTGTTGTGATAATTGTGTTGTTGGCTCTGTAACCTCTTAGTTCATATGCCTTGTCTACGTGATATATAGGCCCAAGGTCGAGACAATAAGAAGACACAGTGGCTGAATAAATTCAACCACACCTTTGTTTCATCACAAAACCGGAGAGCAACATCTGTCCGGTGGAGTCCACAAAGCATATAGCATGTAACAAACAGTTACATAACCTACAGCATGGTCAAGCAAGTTAATGTTTACACAACGTTTGATTTAAAACACTAGAGTTACTGCAAGTCGCAAAGAAAACAGGAGCTGCCTCCACTATTCCAGCTCCGTTTCAACTTCAACATCTCAACATCATAAAATCCCCTATGCTTAGTCTAATACAGTGACCACTAAAAGATTCCGAAAAAGATTTAGCCCAATCAACATAAGCTAAATAGCATATGTGTGTGTGCGTAAGTAGAAAAAACAACGTCAATGCCATCCTCCTCTCTTTCATGTTGACGAAACGGTCTATGACATACAATACACACTTTTAGTTTTTGTTGTCCTAGGCTACCTGGCTAAAATGCTTGCTCGCTAGCCTAACTTCCTTTCATGGGCAACGTTTAGCTAGGTAACATTAGTATAATACATATAGCTACATAATGAACTTCCATCTGCTCATGCCAGAGGCACAATGTATGAATTTATGATTGGATCAGAATTGGCATTATAATCACTGGCCCAGTACAGAGAATTAAGTAGAACCACAAGTCCAAATCCCTATCTCCATCCATGGCTAATTTAGGAAAGGGACCATTTTGTATATTTTTTTATTCATTTTAGCTACGGAGGGCACAGGATGCATTCCAAAATGGCACCCTATTCCCTATATAGTGCACTACTTTTGATCAGAGCCCTATTTCATATATCGAGAGTTTGGGACTATAAGGTTCTAGCTGCATTTTTGTCAAAATGTAGTTATTGATGTAGCCTTTTTCTGTTCAATGTTCTCTACCTATATAGTACTCTAAAAACCTAAATTCATGTTATTAAGTTCAAAAGAATACAGATTAAAATTGCTGACACAAATCAAACCGACGAGGGTTCGGAACTTTGAAGTAAATTATCTCAGAATCATCTTTTTGCAGATAGAACCTTATGGTCCCAAACTCTCAATGCAGTCGACTACTTGTGACTGGCCCCTGGTCAAAAGTAGCACACTATATAGTAGGGATGCACGATATATCGGTGAACATATTGGAATCTGCCGGTATTAGCTAAAAATGGCAACATCGGTATTGGCCGATGTCTAGTTTAACACTCCGATGTGCAAAACCGCTGTCAAAGCTGATGTGCATATCTATATAATACATGACGTAATGACGCCACGTAAAATGTTGTTCTATACTTAACTTCAGCGCTTCAGCACTATGAATAATTCACCCTCAGTAAGAGTGTATAGGGACATCTGATAGAGAGGACATAAAACGTCCTGTAAATATTTAACTGAAATAAAGTGGGCTACATCACAAGAAGCAGGCTGTAAACTGTAAACCTAAGTGGCTGACTCAGGAGCAGAGAGCAAATACATTATGGCTACGTCCCAAATGTGCACCCTATTCACTATGTGGTGCATTTCAAAGGGAATATGGTGTCATTTAGTGAAGGGTGAAGGGATAGTCCGCGACTGACCTATCCCAGCCTGGTGTGCATCCGCCCTTTCCCTGCACTGTTGCGTAATACAGCGAGGTTATCGCAGAATGGTGTTGGTTGTGGCAGGCTGACTGTATTATTGCTAAGCTCTTTCAGACAGAAGTGGGAGAGTAGAGAGAGGATAGGTTTACTGCATCAGAGGGTATGGCTGGCAGCATACCAATCCAAGCCCAACAGGGCCTGATAACAAACCCTGTAGCCCTGACCTACACAGCCCTATATTACTCTAGATAGCTTGTGGATAGCTGGAATGCGGTTTTAACCAATCAGCATTCAGGATTAGACCCACCCATTGTATAAAACCCTATATTACTCTAGGAATGAGGAAACCAGGTTAGAAGAACAGACCAATAATGCAACATACTGTACATAGGCATGCTGCAAACACACATAGCACACATGACGACGCAAGACTAGGCCCCTGGGGAAAGACTGCATGTGCCATGCGCTCAGAAGTGTGAAGTGGAATTCAGCCAAGTGAGTTATCATCTACCACTAATCTAGATTTGGGGTCTTTTCACCGTGACGAAGGCCAAACCAAGCCTCTACAGCATTGTGTTAACTTTACACTGAAGTCATTGGCTGTTGATACTACTGAATCACCAGGAAACGACTTTGCAGCTTTGCAAGAGAGAGCTGTGAGTTCTGGCTTTTCTAATATGGTATTATGGCACAGACTTCAGACCCAAGCACATGTCTCCAATAGAGAAGAAAAGAGGACGGAGTGAAATAACACTTAGCTGGGAAAGCACATGCGTGGTTATTTCAGTAAGTACAGTACCACAGAGGAATCCAAACAGCACGGACAGTTTCATAACGGTTTGCCAGCTCTCTTGCCAGGTGCCCTACATTCCCCAGATAGTGTGAAGTAGACAAAAGCATTCCATTCAAGAAGATCTGTGAACCTCATACCATAGTAGGAAGTTGATCTTCCCATAAGCTCCAGACAGTGCCAGTGTTAATAGTGAATGAACAGAATAGAACTATACAGAGGCCAGGTTTCCTTGGCTTGAGATTTAAGAGACAGACAGACCCATGCCTTCAAGGCAGGGTTTTATGTTAATGCTGACACAGGCCCTGATTGCCAGCGCAATCTCAGTTACTCCTTACTTTACAGAGCTCATGGACAGTGCAGTCTATTGATTTATACAATCTAAGCAGCTTTAAAAAAAACATGAATAGGCTAAGTTCTAGAAACATTAATGAATGATGACTGGGTTGCATGTTACAACAGGCTGAGGCCAGTCCACCATACAAGGCAGAATTGAACACATATGATGTCAGTGCTTGGACTCACAGGTCACACCCTCAAAGTAGAAAGGTTAAATCCACTCCACTGAATGTCTCGTTTGTTCGTCAGTCCTTGAGTGTAAACAAAATGTATTTCCCGAACAATGCTACAGGCAAGGTCGAATGGGCAGCAGGGAGAGAACGCAGCGAGAGATTGAATGCGCCAAAGTATCCTTTAAGTGCTACTAAGTAACCTGAGTCGATGCACTTATTTATTACACGCGATGAAGGTACACTGGCGTTCACTGTCAACGCATGGTCATTTGATTGCCCCATAATAAATCATTACTCACCCTTCAGAATAAGCATGGGAGAGAGAATTAATTTCCCTCGATCCAAACGTCACTGCGTTAGTTATATAGTGTGGCTTTAAATCCCACATAGCCTACGCACAGAGAAAGTAACGGGACCTATATGTATGCCAATGTAGTTCACAATATCCTTGTGTATGACTTGTGGAGACCAAAGACCGAACCAAGAGTTGACCACAGAGTATCATCTCTGCGTTGACAGCCCAATCTGCGGTGGGCTGAATGTAATCTACTTATGTAACATTGTTACAACAAAAGATTTATACAACGGTTTTAACATTGTTACAACTATGTTGTTACAATAATGTAATGTTACAGCATCCATTGACATAATCAGTCCATCATTTCAACCCTCTGTTTATCTTCAAAGAAACGATGACTTGATGATTGCTATTGTATTCACTCTATGGAACATTGCTTTGTGGTTAAAAACTGTTATGACTTTTTCCAATAAAGTTTATTCTAGAAGAGCCAAAATATTGTTGTTACACTAGGTTATGGTGACAAATCCAATACATTCATTACACTCTCATCACGGAGAATTTCTGGAGAAGTAATTTCATTGCATTGCATTGAGGCGAGTCACTTACTTTGTACTTCATTTTGAGCGCCTACAGCTCGTCTTCTCTCAGACTCCGGGAAAGTGTAAAATATCCGCTTTCGCGTCAAAGAGAAAACATCTGAATGTTGCAACGAAACGTTTTCTTTGCGATCAAACAGCCATGAAGAGTTGGTAAATGGCAAAGACAATAAAAAGCGAATGTTTCCTTCAATGATTTCCAATCCAGTTGCCCGTATCACTGTGGTTCTGCAATATACTTCTGCTAGCCCGCTGTAGGAGAATGCGTTTACTTACGACATGACTCCCTCCCTCTTAGCTCATTTACATAATGCGGGTCTCATTGGTCAAATCCGTACTGGTATCCCCCCCCACCGAGCGTCATAAAATGAATGGGCTGCTAAAATGAAAATGTCCATGCCTATTGACTAGAAGCAAGGACCAAAATGTATTGTATTAGAAATCAAGGTCTTATGCTTGGTGCAAGGTACAGAAGGCTAATACTATGGCCTACTTAGAAAAGTCTTTAAAATCCTATAGGCACCACATTGAGAGCAGAAATGCAGTTCGACCAGCAGAGCTCACCTGATGCTCCCGAGCTAGGAATGACATTACTCTCTAATCCTTTGATTAAGCGCAATGTTTTACACATCTGAAACTTGAAACATCAAGAAATGTATATATGCTGCATAAATGAGCAAAGTCTTACTGAGCAAATGGCCTATCAAAGAGTCAAGTGTTATACCCGAGGAAAGCAGCCACTGCCGTGTCATCCACCCCAGGTATTCTTAACACTTCGGGTGTTAACTGGTTCTGATAGGGGGGATGAAACAACAGAATCCATTCATTTTCAATGAGAGAGAAGCTAAGTCGGTGAGAGAACGTTGTGTGATGTGAGCATTTGCGAGGGAGAGTGAACAAGGTGGGAAGTCAATTGAGGAAAGCGGAACTGTATGCAAATATTCCACGACATCGCAGCGCTATTGACCAGTCGAAGTTCACTATAGCTTCCAGCCCCTATAGGATTGGCTGATGATACCTAACACTACCTCGCATGCTTTCTAGCACCCACAAGAGCGCGAAGCTAGCAAGGCGAGGCGAAATACAAGTGATAATTAATCAAGGCAGTAACCACCCCAACTAATACAGTTCAATCGAAACCATGGTTAACCATACAATAAGAATAGTTGCCATCCACCTGCCAGGCCCACACAGTCAGACTGAGCAAAGACAAATAAATAATACTCCTTCAACCCCCCCACCCATCAGCACCCCCCAAAACACAGCATGTTGTTCAATGATGATGAAATTAAACAATTAAGCCTACTATGTTCGTTCCACAGCCTCATGAGAGAGGTCAGACCATTGGAGCGCTCAGGGGACAGGAACACAGCGCTCAAGGGACAGGAACTTGTTTGATTTCATCATCATTGATTTCATCATCACTGAACGCGAAGTGGCTTTGAATCCAAAGTAGATTTCCAAAACATAGACATGGTAGAGATGGTGAAGGTGAATTTGTGCAAGCAGGACATGAGTGGAGAAAGAGTGAGTGAAGTTGGAGCAAGACATCACAGAAGGCTGTCTAGGTATTGTGTCCATCAAGTACAGGGTTTCATCATAGAACTAACTTACCCAATATGACACACACACACACACACACACACACACACACACACACACACACACACACACACACACACACACACACACACACACACACACACACACACACACACACACACACACACACACACACACACACACACACATGTATTTGAGTATCAGCCAGAAGAGCATTTTGTCACGAATCCCGTTTCCTGAGTCTGTTTTTTGCCTGTGTTCTGTCCTGGAATGTTTTTTCCGGCGTCCTGGAACGCACCCTGTCTGGTTGCCGGGCAATGTAGCCAGTTGGGAGTTCTGATTACCCGCACCTGTATCCCATCAGCTATCTGCACACCTGGTCCTGATCATCATCTCTCCTCTTCATAAGCCCGGACCTGACATCCATTCCCTGCCGGATCGTTAGCCATGAACATTATGTTGTGCCATAGTATCAGCCTCAAGTTGGATAGAATTAGTTTTGTTGTTTTTTACGTATTGCTTGCCTTAAACTTACCTCCGTTTGTTCTGTCTTCAGTTACTCACCCGGATCATTTACCCCATTCCCACCTGGTCGTCGGAGGATTCCACTACCCCATTGGATCCACCTATTTACTCCCATCAACTCACCACCGCTGCCCGCTACGCCACCTGGATATATCTACCCATTCACATTCACTTGTAAATAAATACTCACCTTCTTCCTACTCTCCTTGTCCTGGTCTACTTCTGGGTTCGATTTTGAAAGAACGTGACACATTTAGGCCTACCAGTTTTGAGGTTTATGTGACGGAGGGAGGCAAAGGATGTAGTAAAGTATGATGCTTTTATCAAGATCAGGCTCCAACAGAGTTTCAGTTTCTATAATGATAGATTGTTTTTCAGCAATTTAATAAACATACGTTTCTGAACTATTTATAAATGATCCATGTCAAAAAAGTGTTAGGCTTGGTTGTTTATCAGTAGCTTCTACTTTTTGTCTCGACATTGAGTGGACTTTAACCCATAATATTCACGATAACTTATCTTTTTTTCCCTGATAGACCCACACATGGACCTTGATCATGCTGTTTTGTTGTTTTATCGCCCAGTAAGTTCAACCACCCAACAGCATCTGCAAAGAACTCTAAATCAGCCCCCCAAAACAAATGTTCTGCCTAACCACCCACTTCTCTCAAGATGTAATGGTAAATGTATTCTTCAATTATAGACATAAGATGATGAGTTATTGTGCTTATTACGGAGTAATCAACAAAACACAACCTAAACAGCTTTAAATCAAGTGGACTTACCCAGTCGTTGTGTGTGCAGTGTAGTAGTGTAACAACGCAGATGAGACTTAAGATGTGGCTTAGAGCATGGGGTTCATACATACAGTAAGAAAAGAGAGGTGAGAAACAACGCCCTAGTGAGCATCTATCTGAGCTGAGAGAGCTTGGCAGGAAGGCCTTTGTTTCAACACCGTGTCATCCCAAACATGTGGTTAGACACACCACACTGAACTAAGAACAGATATAGCCCTTGGTTTACTCCAGACCTGACTGCCCTCGATCAGCACAAAAACATCCTGTGGTGTACTGCACTGGAAACGAATAGTCCCTGTAGTCCCTGATACGCAACTTTTCAGGAAAGTCAGGAACCAATACACACAGTCAGTTAGGAAAGCAAAGGCTAGCTTTTTCAAACAGAACTGTGCATATAGTAGCTCTAACTCCAAAAAGTTCTGGGACAATGTAAAGTACATGGAGAATAAGAGCATCTCCTCCCAGCTGCCCACTGCACCCAGGCTAGGAAACACTGTCACCACCGATAAATCCACAATAATTGAGAATTTCCATAAGCATTTCTCTACGGCTAGCCATGCTTTCCTCCTGGCTACCCCAACCCCAGCCAACAGCTCTGCACCCCCCACAGCAACTTGCCCAAGCCTCCCCGGCTTCTGCTTCACCCAAATCCAGACAGCAGATGTTCTGAAAGAGCTGCAAAACCTGGAACTGTACAAATCAGCTGGGCTAGACAATCTGTACTCTCTCTTTCTAAAATTATCCGCCACCATTGTTGCAACCCCTATTACTAGTCTATTCAACCTCTCTTTCGTTTCATCAAAGATTTCTAAAGATTGGAAAGCTGCCGCGGTTACAGACCTATATCCATCCTGCCCTCCCTTTCTAAAGTCTTTGAAAGCCAAGTTAACAAACAGATCACTGACCATTTTGAATCCCACCGTACCTTCTCCGCTGTGCAATCTGGTTTTCATAGCTGGTCACGGATGCACCTCAGCCACGTTCAAGGTACTAAACAATATCATAACCACCATCGATAAGGCTTTCGACTCCATATTCTAATCGGCAGGCTCAACAGCCTTGGTTTCTCAAATGACTGTCTCGCCTGTTTCACCAACTACTTCTCAGATAGAGTTCAGTGTATCAAATCTGAGTGCCTGTTGTCCGGACCTCTGGCAGTCTCTATGGGGCTACCACAGGGTTAAATTCTCGGGCCGACTCTTTTCTCTGTATATATCAATGCTGTCGCTCTTGCTGCGGGTGATTCCTTGATCCACCTCTACGCAGATGACACCATTCTGTATACATCTGGCCCTTCTTTGGACACTGTGTTAACAAACCTCCAAACGAGCTTCAAACACTCTACTCAGCAAACTGGATGCATTCTATCACAGTTCCATCCGTTCACCGTCACCAAAGCCCCATATACCACCCACCACTGCGACCTGTATGCTCTCGTCGGCTGGCCCTCGCTACATATTCGTCGCCAGACCCACTGGCTCCAGGTCATCTATAAGTCTTTGCTAGGTAAAGCTCCGCCTTATCTCAGCTCACTGGTCACCATAACAACACCCACCCGTAGCACAGGACCTTCTTTGAACGCCTTTCCTTCCAGTTGTCTGCTGCCAATGACTGGAACGAATTGCAAAAATCACTGAAGTTGGAGACTTATATCTCCTTCACTAACTTTAAACATTAGCTATCTGAGCAGCTTACCGATCGCTGCAGCTGTACATAGCCCCTCTGTAAATAGCCCACCCAACTACCGACCTCATCATTTTGATGTACTTTTTTGCTCTTTTGCACACGAGCAGTTCTACTTGCACATCATCATCTGCACATCTATCACTTCAGTGTTCATTTGTTACATTTTTGTTACTTCGCTACAATGGCCTATTTTTTGCCTTACTTCCTTACTCCATTTGCACACACTGTATGTATATTTTTCTATTGTGTTATTAACTGTATGTATATTTTTATATTGTGTTATTAACTGTACTTTTGTTTATCCTATGTGTAACTCTGTGTTGTTTTTTGTCGCACTGCTTTTGTTTATCTTGGCCAGGTCATAGTTGTAAATGAGAACTTGTTCACAACTGGCCTACCTGGTTAAATAAAGGTGTTCACAACTGGCCTACCTGGTTAAATAAAAGTGTTCACAACTGGCCTACCTGGTTAAATAAAGGTGTTCACAACTGGCCTACCTGGTTAAATAAACGTGTTCACAACTGGCCTACCTGGTTAAATAAAGGTGTTCACAACTGGCCTACCTGGTTAAATAAAGGTGTTCACAACTGGCCTACCTGGTTAAATAAAGGTGTTCACAACTGGCCTACCTGGTTAAATAAAGGTGTTCACAACTGGCCTACCTGGTTAAATAAAGGTGTTCACAACTGGCCTACCTGGTTAAATAAACGTGTTCACAACTGGCCTACCTGGTTAAATAAACGTGTTCACAACTGGCCTACCTGGTTAAATAAAGGTGAAATAAATCAAAAAGAAATCAAAAAGTACAGCAGCCTCATAGAAAAGCAGAAGAAGGTACAGATGTCATTTTAACGTCTAGTTTTGATCTACATTTGGTTTAGTTGTCAACTAACGTAAATTCAACGTGAAATCCAAAAAGTCATCATGTTATTGGTTTTTAGTTCAAAGTTAGGTGAAAATATGACGAAATTCCCTTACGTTGACTTTTCAGTTTTCCACATTGATTTAATGTCAAATATATTGTTTTGTTAAAATGACGTTGAAACAACATTCTTTCAACCAGTTTTTGCCCAGTGGTTCCATATCTGAAGTTATCTGGGGATCTATGCTGCAGGTGTCATATCTCTAACACTTTTCATAGCCTCAGCCTGACTAGTTTGTCTCTGTGGTGGTTTCCATTGTCTATATATGTGCAGTCACCATGTGACTGGAAAGAGGGAGAAAACACCTGTAATTAACCACTTTTCATGTGTTCGTTCTCAAATTTTATCTTTCTAATTACTGTCAGCTCATTTGTCACAATCACAGAATCACAGGGCCTCGAATAACTCTCATTGTCTGTGCTGCACAGTCATATCCTCCATTATAATACTTCTTATGGAAACGCTCAAAACAATCACTTGTGTTGCGTGTCCCATGCCCAGCTGGAGACCATTCTTTGGTCAGAAAAGCCTTCTCTCTCTGTACAGGATAATAGCGTGTGGTTGTCGAGAATATGCACCTGTTTCCTATGACAAACACAGCCCTCATTTCCCTCTGTTTATAAGTCACAACATCGAGAAAAACTGCCTGAAACACACTAAAGGTTTGTTTATTCCTTTTTGCACGACCTTCAGCTTGATTGAATGAGGTGTCAGATACTGCCAAGCAGCAGTGCACCTCAACAGTATGTGTCAGTTTATGCAGTAATGTATTTGTTTTTTATACTATTTGTAGATAAGATGGAACTGATAAGGATCCAGAAAGCCACGACCATGGAGGTCCTGCATTACATTCTATGCTAGATTGTGTATCCAACCAAAATCCTCTGTTTGAAGTTTCTGCAGACAAACCAAACAAGCAATGGCCATAGAAAGATTTGTTTTAGCATTCAGGCTCACAGCATTCCTTCGCTACCACACGTCCCAATGACAACAAGTCACCACAGCCGTAGCATTTTGTTCTAGTTCAACTGTAGTGTGGTGGCAGAAGAGTCAGTGTAATCCACTTATAGACACACAGCTCCCAGATCTGTTTTGTCTTGCCAACTTCCTTGCTCTATCATCATGCCAAACAATGTCAACAGTGGAGTTTGGCAAAACAGCACAAACCAATCTGGGCATACACTATAAATGGTATTGCACTACTGTTTTTCAGCACGGACTGAAATAGCCCTACAAATAGCCTGACATGAAAAATGAGCAGTCACCTTTTCATCTTGTGTCTGGTTATGGGTTTTGTGAAGTTTGGGTTGCATAAGAGCCCTGTAGAGTTGACCTTTGTATAACAGGGCCAGATGGGTCATACGTCTTCCATACATGTTCCATAAGAAGTTCACAAGGTCAAAGCAAACTAAAACTGGGGCTTATTCACTAGTAAGCAAACGGGCAGAAATGAGGAGGGACTAACCTGAACTTGTCCAATAAGAAACACTTGTTTTTGCTACAATATGCACTAATGAATACACCCCTGGACTGACGGAGGCAGGAGGCAGGGTCTCCAGGCGGTGTACCCTGACAACAGCCTCTCTGTGCTGGATAGAAGAGGGTAGAGGTGGTCCTTCGCGGATTACAGGTCCCCCTGTGAATAAGGAGCTTCAGCACTCTCCCCAAACCACCTCAAGCAGATTTATAGGTCTCCTTCCCTACCCTACCCTACCCTGGCTGCCTCCCACCTCGTCCAACAGGGCCCAGACTGGTGTTGCAACCCAAATGGTACCCTATTCCCTATATGGTGCACTACTCCAACATTGCTCATCCTAATATTTATATATTCCTTAATTCCAATCTTTAACTTTCATATTTGTGTGTATTATGTGAATTGTTGTGAATTGTCAGATATTACTGCACTGTTGGAGCTAGAAACACAAGCATTTTTCTACGCCCGCATTAACATCTGCTAAACTGTGTATGTGACCAATAACATTTGATTTGATTTGACTTGCTCCGGACAGAAGTAGTGCACTATATAGGGAATAGGGTGCCATATGGGACTTAGATAGGGTGAGGCCCCGTGCTCGACCCCCCGCTCGTCTTCACTGTCTCTTCTCTTTGTGGGCTGTGACCCCTAGTGACCTCGTGGCCTGGCAGCAGTGTGATGGAATGCACGGCCCGCTAAGGCAAGGTCGTCTGAATAAGGAGTTATGAGCCTGCCTGGCACACACTGTTCCTTGCTAGGAGCCATTTTGAATTGACACTGAATACATCTTCTCCCCATGTGATTAGATGTGCACAAACAGGACCCCCAGCTGAGTTAAAGAGGTTTCTCTGGAGAACATTTGAGGGATCATGGGCTGCATTCCAAATGGGAGCCTGGTCAAAAGGAGTGCACTAAATGGGAAATAGTGTGCCATTTGGGATGCAGACATCTTGGTCTAGCTGTGTGTACCTGAGACAGAGGAGAGCTGAAAACGTGCCGGTCTGGGACTAGCCCGGTCCTCCCTCCTCAAGCCTCAAAGCTATTTACTTTTCTTGGGGTTGTACAATCTGGGTGTTTTTGTGGAGAATCCACTGCTCTGCTGTCTTCTTTGAAACTGCAGTGCAGACATCCCTCCTCTTTGTTCTTTATTTTCTGGCTTATTCTGAAGTCAGTCGGAATAACTGACAAAAACACTGCATGGGTTGTTCTTGAATAATGATCCTATATTGTCTTAAAACGCTTCTGGTTCATTACGTTTCCAAGTAGCGATGCAATTGAAAGCACTTTCTTTTCATGCACAAATGTGATATATCCTTGTGATTAATTATATAGTTATTCTATGTCGCCATGCACAATGACAAAGTATCTTGGATTTATGGAATGGAATTTTCTCAGCATCATTAGTTGAATTACTTGTATATCAGAGTGAATAGTAATGGCCCCAAGATTAGACCCTGTGGCGCACCAGGAACTGTCAGTTGACTCCCATTTTACTAGCCCAGCCAATGTGAAGGTTTCATTTAGGTCGATTGTCACAGCTATAACTCAAGGAGCTGAATAGATCTCCTTGTCCCAGGCTAACGGCTCCTCTTTATTTGAGCTTTCAGACTGAGGTGGTTCAAATGATACACAACCACCCAAAACAAGGTCATAAAATCCAGTCTGAGAGTTGGATTACGCTTGATTAGGTAAACATTCAGAGTATTTTCAAATTATGCTCTATAGCTGTATGACCCCAAGGTGAGTTTTTATGCCATTTTATGGTGTTTTAATTCAGGTCTAACCTTCTATCCTGTTTGTTTCTTATTTCTTATCCAGTCTCTCATTGTACATTATTATGACACAGCTTCACATGTGAATAATTTGTTTCTGTATAACTCTCCATTTCTAGTACGGAGCCAACTGTTCATCATCTTGGCACCAGCCACAGCCAGCCACTGCAGAACCATACTTCAGTGTCAACTAGAGTTTTACAATTTAAAGTCTTCACATCTCATACATTTGGAATAGGTATAGGAGTAAGGATTCCATTGCGCTCTAGCAGGAAAAGCTACGTATCTACTTCTGAACAAATCCTTGATCATGCAAGTGCATCAGGATAACATACCCCACCTTGAAAGTGTTATCAAGGCCCTACATCTCAGGCAATCATTCAGTCCATTGAACAGAACAGCAAGTCCATACCACCGCTCAATTTATCTACCCAATCACCTCAATACATTTCACAAACACTACGCCTGCGTCTCAAATGGCACTCTATGCCCTACAGTGCACGCATAGGGCTGTGGTCAAAAGCAATGCACTTTATAGGGAATAGGGTGCCATTTGGGACACCCACAAGGTGCCTCGGGATATTAAGGTAGGGGGGTGTTGGGGTAGCAGGGGTTCAGTTATACAGCCCAGTGAGTGATGAGAGCCGATAACGTGTTGACACTTACATTTCCTAGCGCGAGACACCCCATCTGTTTGGGAGCACGATAAGACCCTCCGTTGGCACGGTGACAGACTGTGTGATGGTTATGCGAAGGACCCCCTCCCTCTGTGTGTGATGAGGTTGGGGGGCAGTGGGGAGGAGGCGGAGGGATCTGTGAGTGCTGCGTGCAGCTTTTAATCAGGCCACTAATCCCACAGGGTTTTAAAGCAGCCCCATTGTTAGAGTGAGGGTGTGAGTGAAATGAGACGGTTTAAGGTGATCTTGAGACGATGAAGGGGGGTTGTGTTTGTCTGTCTGGGAGGTCATAATTGTGGGTCTACAAGGGTGTATATGGATATGAGTGTTATCAATTTCATCCATTTATCATTTGCAATGCGTTCCTTAAGGGCCCAGTACATTCAGAAACGTGAATTTCCTGTGTTGTGTATGTATACAGTATTTCCACACTGAGGTTGGAATAATGCTGTGAAATTGTGAAAATGATGATCATGCCCTTTTAGTGTAAGAGCTGTTAGTGTAAGAGTCTGTTTTGGTTGGATGGAGTTGTGGCCTACCTGGTGACATGGTAAACATGTTACTAGACCAATAAGAAAGAGAGTTCCAAACCTCTCTGCCAATAACAGCTAGTTTTCAGTTTTCTTCTCTCCACTCTGTCCCAGACAGTCCAAGCTAAATTCTTTCTTGATAAATTGCTCTTTAATAAGAAGCTATTTTTTTTTTACCCTTTTAGTTGAAAACAATCACAGTAATGTACTTAAATGTTATCCCGAAATGATTTGATATTGAGACATAAAAAGGGATGCATTGTACTGTTTAATTATCCTGCGAAGGACGTCTGCTCAGTCTCATCCACTTTACCACTTATCTGTCATTCCCACTTCTAAGTGTGCAGATTTCTTCCTCTTTCCTTCTTTTGGTCCGTCCATGTCCGCCGATGAATTCTCCCTGTATATATTTTACAGGCAGATCCAGTGCATGTGGACAGCTACTTTCAGTCAGGGCCAAAGCTATGAAACAATGCCTTGAGAGGAAAACATAGTGGTTGTGGCTGGCCTCTCCTGGTTATTTAGGGACAGTATCCATCCACCCTTTTTTTGTGGTCAGTGGTGGAAGGGGCGGTGCGGGTGGGACTTCTAGAGGCTATAAACTAAGCATCTCCCCAATAGACTCTGGATAGTGTAGACACAGAGAGGAGATGGTGCCCCTGGCCTTCAAAACAAACACACAGACAGACACATATACACACACAAATGCATGCTTGCAAACAGGCACACACACACACACACACACACACACACACACACACACACACACACACACACACACACACACACACACACACACACACACACACACACACACACACACACACACACACACACACACACACACACACACACAGTAAATCGAACCCTAACCTCTCCCGGGTCCAGTCCTGCAGTTGCCAATTTTCTTTGGAGACAAACAGCCTTCAGCCAAGTGACGTACTTAAGGGTCTTACTACACCACTACATGCTAACCTTTTCTCCTTCTCCCTTTATTCAGCTATCCCTTTTTGCATTCCTCCTCTATATGTCCATAGCTTCACCAGCCTCAGGCTATACCTATATACAGTACGCGTTAGACCCAGGCATGTTTTGTTAGCTTAATCTTACCAAAACATGAGGAAGAACAAAAGAGGCATGTACAAAGACAAAATATCTGGAAGTACGCAAGGAAAACCAGCAAAAAGCAACGCTGTGATACCATACAAACCATCCGTGCTGCTAGGCTAATTGTCCAGTCTCTGGTATGAGTGGCAGTCTGGTTGGTTGGTGGAAACAGGGCTCTGGGTTCCTGCATACTCTGGTACTCTCTACTCCTGCATACCGCTCTGTGCTCACAGAAAAAAAACGCCACTCCAAATTCGCTCCATTCATTAAAATCACAATTTAACCAACACCCATCTATTTTTTGTGTCTACCTGGTATTTTAATAAACATGAAAAGGTGAATGTAAGAAGCGCTCATCATTTCAAATAGCTATATGTCATATTAAACAGCATCTAAACACTCTAAATAGGTCAGGAGTCAGACAGGGAGCCTAAGAAGGAACGGAAATTAATTATTTAGGCAATATTATTTAAATGATTTCAAGGCTAAATTCTACAAAGAAATACATTGTGAAGCATTTTCCAGTTCAACACAATAGGCTGATAGGGACATAAAGTGCTCAGCAAAACAACCATTTGTTGTATTAAATCATTATAGTCTATAAATTATGCAAATATAATTAAATACAAATTAAACAAAAAATGAATTATTAGCGCCTTTGAATACATTTTAAGAATGATTTTTTAGAAACAGGAGTTTGGACAGTCTGTGGCTCAAGACTCATGCGATGTTGCCTGGAGAGCAGGCCAGCAGCAGAGAGATATTCTCCGAGCTTGCAGAGCCACGGGATGCTAAACACCCTTTTGGCCATTTTTGTCAGGCTGGGCAGAGATGCAGTTTTTTTTTCTATAGGCAAAATAACCCAATCAAAACAGAAAGCTCCTTGAAAGTGGAAATATGCCAGTCCTATTGGGCCAAAAACAATGATGGCCTATTGTATAGATAATAGTACAAAAAGGAAGAAAACTTTTAAGAGATCAGATTTGTTGTTTATAAATACTTTGCTACAATGATACACTTAGTTATCTACCCACCTCATTCCTTTCTTTTAGCATGTGCACTTAATAAGTACACCATCAAGCTTTCGGGGAATGTGTCTTGTCAAATTCCAAAAGGATTCTTTAGTTGTGGACACTACATCACCACACTGCCTCTCTTGCTCTTGGTCGTCATCTTTGTAAGTCACCTTGATTTAGCACCTGTGTGTTTTATCAGTTTCTTTATGAAAATATGTAGTAAACTCCATGACAGTAACTTAAGCAAGGGGCTATAGCAGCACCCAAGTAGACTACAATTGTATGCTGGGCCGTGCATGCCCTGAGCTCATGAAGTGAGCTCTACTGGAGTGAAATTGGAGCGGGCGAGAAGGCCGACGCTCGAGCCTTTGGGAATCTCTAAACGCGCTCCAGTCAAATTGGGCACCATCCGCTCACATACTCTGTCTCTGAGGAATGGGTGTGTAGTCTGGGGAAGTTCTTCATCAACTGATTGGGTGTAGTCTGACTCTCTAGAAGTCTAGGGCTGTGTCCCAAATGGCACCCTTTTCCTGGGCCGTGGTCCAACGTACTATATAGGGAATAGGGTGCCATTTGGGCCGAAGGCCAGGATGACTATTGCTCAAGACCGTGTCTGTGAAACCATCGCTGTGAAACCCTCGCCGTGAAATGATTGTCTTTTATGTTGTCGCTGTTGTTGTTATGAGCCTTCCCCGGTTGGGCCCTGTGTGGTTTAGTACAACCCTGTTGTTTGCGTCCCTGTTTACTGGTGTGGTGTATTTTGATGAGATGGTGGTGAGAGGAACATCTCTGGCTGGGATTACTGAGGCAGTGTTCTATCGATGTGCTAAAAAAAAAACTGGTGACATCAACCTTTCCAGTTGTGGGAGTATACTATTTCCCTCTCTCTCTTTCACTCACTCACATGCACACACACACACACATTTGTTTTAATAACCTTGTGAGGACCAAACAATTGATTGTCATTCAAAATCCTATTTTCCCTTAACCTTTATTTAACTAGGCAAGTCAGTTAAGAACAAATTCATATTTTTCAATGTTTGGCCTACCCTGGCCAAACACTCCCCTAACCCAGACGATGCTGGGCCAATTGTGCGCCGCCCTATGGGACTCCCGATCACAGCCGGTTGTGACACAGCCTGGGATCGAACCAGGGCCTGTAGTGACACACTGAACACTGAGATGCAGTGCCTTCGACCGCTGCACCACTTAGGAGCCTAAACCTAAACCTAACCGTAACCTCTAACCCTAAACTCTAAGCCTAATTATTACAGTAATCTAAGCCTAATTCTAACTCTAACCCTAAACCTAACACGGAACTCAAACCGGCTGCGCGCGTGCGCCATCGTGCGCCATCGTGCATACATTTATTTTGTCCCCCTACACCAAACGCGATCACGACACGTAGGTTAAAATATCAAAACGAACTCTGAACAAAGGACATTATTTTGGGGACAGGTCGAAAAGCATTAAACATGTATGGCAATTTAGCTAGTTAGCTTGCACTTGCTAGCTAATTTGTCCTATTTAAGCTAGCTTGCTGTTGCTAGCTAATTTGTCCTATTTAAGCTAGCTTGCTGTTGCTAGCTAATTTGTCCTGGGATATAAACATTGAGTTGTTATTTTACCTGAAACGCACAAGGTCCTCTACTCTGAAAATTAATCCACACATAAAACAGCAATCCGAATCGTTTCAAGTCATCTCTCCTCCTTCCAGGCTTTTTTATCTTTGAACTTTTATGGTGATTGGCATCTACACTTTCATAGTATTACCACGACAACCGGCAAAACAGCTCGTCTTTCAATCACCCACGTGGGTATAACCAATGAGGAGATGGCACGCTTCTATAAACCAATGAGGAGATGGGAGAGGCAGGTGTAACGGTTCTCTAGGTGTGGTGAAGGAGAGTCGGACCAAAACACAGCGTGTAGATTGCGATCCATGTTTAATGAACAAAAAGGTAACACGAATCTAAAATACAAACACTACAAAAACACAGAACGTAACGAAAACCGAAACAGCCTATACTAGTGAAAACGAACACAGACAGGAACAAGGACACGAAGGACAATCACCCACAAATTCAAAGAATATGGCCGCCTAAATATGGTTCCCAATCAGAGACAACGATAAACACCTGCCTCTGATTGAGAACCACTCCAGACAGCCATAGACTTTGCTAGATCACCCCACTAGCTACAATCCCAATATATACACACCCACATACAAAAACCCATGCCACACCCTGGCCTGACCCAATACATAAAGATAAACACAAAATACTTCGACCAGGGTGTGACAGAACCCCCCTCCTAAGGTGCGGACTCCCGAACACACCTCAAAACAATAGGGAGGGTCCGGGTGGGCGTCTGTCCATGGTGGCGGCTCCGGCGCGGGACGTGGACCCTACTCAGTCAATGTCTTAGTCCCCTCTCCTCGCGTCCCTGGATAGTCCACCCTCACCGCCGACCATGGCCTTGTAGTCCTCACCCAGAACCCCACTGGACTGAGATGCAGATCGGGACTGAAGGGCAGCTCGGGACTGAGGGAAAGCTCAGGAGTGAGAGGAAGCGAAGCTCAGGAGTGAGAGGAAGCGAAGCTCAGGAGTGAGAGGAAGCGAAGCTCTAGAGTGAGAGGAAGCTCAGGAGTGAGAGGAAGCTCAGGCAGGTAGATAGATCTACCAGATCCTGGCTGGCTGGTGGTCTCAGCAGATCCTGGCTGACTGGCAGATCCTGGCTGACTGGCGGATCTGGCGGATCCTGGCCGACTGGCGGATCCTGGCCGACTGGCAGTTCTGGCAGATCTGGAAGAGTCTGGTTGACTGGTAGATCTGGAAGAGTCTGGTTGACTGGCAGATCTGGAAGAGTCTGGTTGACTGGCAGATCTGGAAGAGTCTGGTTGACTGGCAGATCTGGAAGAGTCTGGTTGACTGGCAGATCTGGAAGAGTCTGGTTGACTGGCAGATCTGGAAGAGTCTGGCTGACTGGCAGATCTGGAAGAGTCTGGCTGACTGGCGGATCCTGGCAGACTGAAAGATCTGGCTGCTCTATGCTGACTGGCGGCTCTGACTGCTCCACGCTGACTGGCGGCTCTGGCAGCTCCATGTAGGCTGACAGCTCTGGCGGCTTCTTACAGATGAGCAGCTCTGGCGGCTCCTTGCAGACTGGCAGCTCCTTGCAGACTGGCAGCTCCTTGCAGACTGGCAGCTCCTTGCAGACTGGCAGCTCCTTGCAGACTGACAGCTCTGGCTGCTTCATGCAGACTGACAGCTCTGACTGCTCCATGCAGACTGACAGCTCTGACTGCTCCATGCAGGCTGACAGCTCTGACTGCTCCATGCAGGCTGGCTGCTCTGGATGCTCCATGCAGGCTGGCAGCACCTTGCAGACTGACAGCTCTGGCTGCTCCATGCAGACTGACAGCTCTGGCTGCTCCATGTGGACTGACAGCTCTGGCTGCTCCATGCAGACTGGCAGCTCTGGCTGCTCCATGCAGACTGGCAGCTCTGGCTGCTCCATGCAGACTGGCAGCTCTGGCTGCTCCATGCAGACTGGCAGCTCTGGCTGCTCCATGCAGACCGACAGCTCTGGCTGCGCTGAACAGGCGGGAGACTCCAGCAGCGCTGTAGAGGAGGAAGGCTCTGGCTGCGCTGACCAGGCGGGAGACTCCGACAGCGCAGGAGAGGCGAGGCGCACTGTAGGCCTGATGCGTGGTGCTGGCACTGGTGGTACTGAACAGAGGACACGCACAGGAAGCCTGGTGCGGGGAGCTGCTACCGGAGGGCTGGGGTGTGGAGGTGGTACTGGATAGACCGGACTGTGCAGGCGCACTGGAGCTCTTGAGCACAGAGCCTGCCCAACTTTACCTGGTTGAATACTCTCGGTCGCCGTGCCAGTGCGGCGAGGTGGAATAGCCCGCACTGGGCTATGCAGGCGAACCGGAGACACCGAGCGCAAGGCTGGTGCCATGTAAGCCGGCCCAATGAGACGCACTGGGGACCAGATGCGTAGAGCCGGCTTCATGGCATTTGGCTCGACGCTCAATTTAGCCCGGCCGATACGCGGAGCTGGAATATACCGCACCGGGCTATGCACCCGCACTGGGGACACCGTGTGCACCACTGCATAACACGGTGCCTGCCCGGTCTCTCTAGCCCCCCGGTAACCACAGGAAGTTAGCGTAGGTCTCCTACCTAGCATAGCCCTACTCCCTGTGAGCCTCCCCACCAAGAAATTTTTGGGGCTGACTCTCGGGCTTCCATCCGCTACGCCGTGCTGCCTCCTCATACCTGCGCCTCTCAGCTTTTGCCGCCTCCAGTTCTTCCTTGGGGAGGCGATATTCTCCAGGCTGAGCCCAGGGTCCTTTACCGTCCAGTTCGTCCTCCCATGTACATTTCTCCAGGTGGTGCAGCCTCTCCCACTGCAGCTGCTGCTGCTGCTCCTGCTACTGCTGCCTCTCCTGTGGCTCCTGCCTGTTGACACGCTGCTTGGTCCGTTTGTGGTGGGTGATTCTGTAACGGTTCTCTAGGTGTGGTGAAGGAGAGTCGGACCAAAACGCAGCATGTAGATTGCGATCCATGTTTAATGAACAAAAATGTAACACGAATCTAAAATACAAACACTACAAAAACGTAATGAAAACCGAAACAGCCTATACTAGTGACAACTACCACAGACAGGAACAAGGACACTAAGGACAATCACCCACAACAAACTCAAATAATATGGCTGCCTAAATATGGTTCCCAATCAGAGACAACGATAAACACCTGACTCTGATTGAGAACCACTCCAGAAAGCCATAGACTTTGCTAGATCACCCCACTAGCTACAATCCCAATATATACACACCCACATACAAAAACCCATGCCACACCCTGGCCTGACCCAATACATAAAGATAAACACAAAATACTTCGACCAGGGTGTGACAGCAGGATTTGCAGCGCGATCTGCACCAGAAATAGAAAGGACTTCTATTTTAGCCCTTGGCATCGCAGATGCTCGTTGGTGCGTGCGAGCTCTGTGGGTTCAATAATTGAATAACATGGATTTCTACATTTATTTTGCGAGCACGTGACATGTCCAGTCTGGTCAGCATGTAACCCCTAAGCCTAAAATAACCATTTTCCTTGTGGGGACTGGCGAAATGTCCCCAACTGTCTAAATAGTCTTTGTTTTACTATTCTGTGAGGACTTCAGGTCCCCAACAGGATTTTAGTAAAACTAAAATCAAACACAGACACACAGCCGGTCTAATAATTTAGTTACTTCTCCCTGCCATCCGGAGTGTTTTCGCCTTGCTGCCGTATTCCAATCCACTCAAAGTCAATCACTGCAGAGACAAAGCTTCCCTGGTACAACATCATCTCTCTCTGTCTTTCTCTTTCTCTCTGTCTTTCTCTCGCTCTCTCTCTCTCTCTCTCTCTCTCTCTCTCTCTCTCTCTCTCTCTCTCTCTCTCTCTCTCTCTCTCTCTCTCTCTCTCTCTCTCTCTCTCTCTCTCTCTCTCTCTCTCTCTCTCTCTCTCTCTCTCTCTCTCTCTCTCTCTCTCTCTCTCTCTCTCTCTCTCTCTCTCTCTCTCTCTCTCTCTTTCTCTCTTTCTCTCTCTCTTACCCCTGAATGTCAAGCAACCTTATCATAGTTAGGGTTGGTACCATTCTGTGCATAGCAACGTTTAAACCCCATTCAATCATAACATTGACTTGGTTTCTGTTTGGTCTGTTATTTTCTAAAACCGAGTTGGAAGTAGGACACTTTGATACAGAGGCATGGAAGCTGATACAACCTATTTTAAAAACATGGAAAAGTAAATAGCATTGCTTCTGACTGCTGGAATCAATACAAGATAAAGGAACAACAACAGAGAGGGGTTTGAAACGTTCCCTCCCTGACAACAACATTACATGTAGATATGATTACAGTTCTCTGGGAACTGTGTTATAGACATACGAAATTACAGTTCAGAAGTACAGTACAGTTAAAGCCATTTTTGTGAGAAGATTGATTTTCTGGATGTCTCATGGGAATTCTTCCTCTGCTCTGTGTTCGCTAGCTACACACTTCAGTCTGAGACTGCCATCGTTGATGTCTTTTGTGGTGACATTAAAATGAGGGGTGTTGTCTAAAACAGTCATCAGCAACTGGATAATCTCTAACCAATCAGAGTATCAAAGCCAATGACGAATTTTCAAAACGCAGCTTTCTCCACATGTCTTCTGGCTCTGGCCTAACTCATCAGCTTATGGGACCGATCAGAACGGTTAGAATGTGTTTGCGTTCTAGAAATCCTCGGGAAGGTACTCAGATTCACACTCATTGCGTAGCGTAGTGTTTGACCAGAGCAGGGAGTTTGGGTAGCCATTTGGGACACAACCTTCAATTACAATCTTAATCCCCAACGAGTTGCTGTACACTGACATCACAACTTTCCAGACAGATGCTCTGGAGTAGAGAGAGTGTTCCAAGTAACAAAAGCTATAAAACAGACAAAACTTTATAGCAGACAAAAAACATGAGGAATGGAATTCATATTATATCAGGCTTAGTGCCAATGATTTGTTTTTGCTTTTGAGTATATCTGGGCACAGGAACTGCATGATGTTTATGTTTGTATGCTTCTGGCCATAGAATTGGATCAACCTTGATGTTTATGTTTGTATGCTTCTGGCCATAGAATGGGATCAACCTTGATGTTTATGTTTGTATGCTTCTGGTCATAGAATGGGATCAACCTTGATGTTTATGTTTGTATGCTTCTGGTCATAGAATGGGATCAACCTTGATGTTTATGTTTGTATGCTTCTGGCCATAGAATGGGATCAACCTTGATGTTTATGTTTGTATGCTTCTGGCCATAGAATGGGATCAACCTTGATGTTTATGTTTGTATGCTTCTGGTCATAGAATGGGATCAACCTTGATGTTTATGTTTGTATGCTTCTGGCCATAGAATGGGATCAACCTTGATGTTTATGTTTGTATGCTTCTGGCCATAGAATGGGATCAACCTTGATGTTTATGTTTGTATGCTTCTGGTCATAGAATGGGATCAACCTTGATGTTTATGTTTGTATGCTTCTGGCCATAGAATGGGATCAACCTTGATGTTTATGTTTGTATGCTTCTGGTCATAGAATGGGATCAACCTTGATGTTTATGTTTGTATGCTTCTGGCCATAGAATGGGATCAACCTTGATGTTTATGTTTGTATGCTTCTGGCCATAGAATGGGATCAACCTTGATGTTTATGTTTGTATGCTTCTGGTCATAGAATGGGATCAACCTTGATGTTTATGTTTGTATGCTTCTGGCCATAGAATGGGATCAACCTTGATGTTTATGTTTGTATGCTTCTGGTCATAGAATGGGATCAACCTTGATGTTTATGTTTGTATGCTTACATTTACATTCACCTTATGACATCCATAGCTTCTGGCCATAGAATGGGATCAACCTTGAGCTTTTCCTTTCAGAAAACATGTCTGTCATCAGAAATCACTTTGTATGACCACAGACAAAAACCCAGAGCTGTGACTTAGTTTTCTGGAAGCAATGCTTAATACTTATTCATATCAAATATACGTAATTGAAATTCAGAAAAACATCATACCAACATCATTACATTGACTTTCTATTTCTCTTCATACTGTATGAAGATCCATTGCTGTGTGTTATGACAAACCTCAGCACAGTCTAATGAAGAAATCACAGTATCCAAAGTCGGTCTTAAAGTAGGATCATCGGATCCTAGATCAGCATTCCTACTCGGAAAGCTTTGTGAATATTGGCCCTGATCTGTTTCAACCCAGCATAACCCAGTAGCGGAAACATCATTATTCTCTGTGACTGGCTGACTGCATCGCTTCATCAACTAACTTGAGGAGAGGTCATTAAAATTGTAGAGCGCCCTGACTTCTCCCCAGTCAGCAAAAAATATGGAATCCTCATAAAACGCTACTGAATGCTGGCTTAACCAATTCCACAAAGAACTGAGGGTTGCTCCCTACATGGATAGCTATGTTATAGGTTGTATCCCAAATAAAACTGTGTTTCCTATTGGCCTTGGTCAAAAGTAGTGCACTATATAGTGAATAGTGTGCCATTTGGGAGGTAGACCTTGAACTTGTTGTTTCCAGCCCGAGGGGGCATATTTTTCATAGAAGTGGAATGAAAACAGGGTACAGTACCAGCTGTAAAAATCCTGAGCTATGTCTGTCAGACAAACACACACACACATCCCCCCACACATTCCCCCACACATCCCCCCACACATTCCCCCTCAAGTCCGCACTCAGACTCCGACCAGACTTCCTCTACACATTCTACACAAATGCCTGGGGGACTGCAACATAGCCATGCTGCAGTATAAGTCATACTTTTATTTTGGATGCATTTTAGGAATGCCTCAATGATAAGAGCCTTTAGGGTAAACTAGGGTAATCTCTGGAGGTTCTTTAGATTTGTAGATTCAAAGTGATCCCCAAGCCAATCTCTAGTTTAACTTATTACATAATCACATCTGTGAACATTTCACTCACAGTCATTCAGTCTGAAAATTACACCTTATGCTTGATGTTACACAAAAACCTCTGAAACCTTTGATTTTCAGTGAGTGTACAAAACATTAGGAACATAGTCTGACCAGGTGAATCCAGGTGAAAGCTATGATCCCTTATTGGTGTCACGTGTTAAATTCATTTCAATCAGTATAGCTGAATGGGAGGAGTCAGGTTAAAGAAGGATTTTTAAACCTTGTGACAATCGAATGTGTGCCATTCAGAGGGTGAATGGGCAAGACAAAATATTTAAGTGCCTTTGAATGGGGTATGGTAGTAGGTGCCAGGCGCACCGGTTCGAGTGTCAACAGTTTCCTGTGAGTATCAAGAATGGTCCACCACCCAAAAGACATTCCAGCCAACTTGACAGAACTGTGGGATGCATTGGGGTCACGACACCTTGTAGAGTCCATGCCCTGACTAATTGAAGGTAAAAGGGGGTGCAAATCAATAATAATAAGTTGTTCCTAATGTTTTGTGCACTCGGTGTCTAAGCTCCTGTAAGTGCCTGCTTGCCTTGGCTAGCCTTTCAGGCAGATGTATGCAGTGTACAGTTTATAGATAGAGGGTATGACCAGATTTCCCCCATCTTTGTAGTTGCCAAAAGAAGGATAAAGTCTGACCACCGCCAATTCATCCGATTCATAACTCACTGATACAATTATCCCTGTATTAAGTATTTATATTATTTTCAGTGTGACGTTGTTTGGATTGCCCAGTAGACCATCCCTTGGTCTTATTGTTGTTTTTAGTCCGCTGGGTGCATTGGAACAATACAGAGTTCATCAGAAAAACATTTATCACAGAGGTTATGCAATCCAAGTGCTGTGCCAAACCAAGCTACAAATGGCAGTAATTTCATAACAAGATAGAACTTGGCAGGTTCTACTCTCTCACATATCAGTGTCATTGTGCCATTCCAGTTCCCCTGTACAGCAAAGATGTGTCCCAAATGGAAGAATCCATTTGCACTACTTAAAGGTGGCTTAAAAGTAGTGCACTATGTAGGGAATAGGGTGTCATTTGGGACGTACACCTTGAACTTGTTGTTTCCAGCCCGAGGGTGCATATTTTTTATTCTCATGCAGAGCTCGGATGCCTCTGTCATTTTGGATATAGCATTCCACATCATGATATGCCCTGGTTTCATTGAGGCGCACATATACAATTTTAGTGTGCTATCATCCATAAGCCTTCTCAGTCAAGCAGCTTTGCTTCCTCTATGTAGACAGTGCAAAGTATTCAGACCCCTTCCCTTTTCCACATTTTGTTACATTACATTTGAAATTGAGCTCAGGTGCATCCTGTTTCCATTGATCATCCTTTAAATGTTTCTACAACTTGATTGGAGTCCACCTGTGGTAAATTCAATTGATTGGTCACGATTTGGAAAGGCACACACCTGTCTATATAAGGTCCCACAGTTGTCAGTGCATGTCAGAGCAAAATCAAAGGAATTGGGGTCGAAGGAATTGTCCGTAGAGCTCTGACACAATATTGTGTCGAGGCACAGATCTGGGGAAGGGTACCAAAACATGTCTGCAGCATTGAAGGTCCCCAAGAACACAGTGGCCTCCATCATTCTTAAATGGAAGAAGTTTGGAACCACCAAGACTCTTCCTAGAGCTGGCCGCCCGGCCAAACTGAGCAATTGGGGGAGAAGGGCCTTGGTCAGGAAGGTGACCGAGAAACCGATAGTGACTCTGACAGAGCGCCAGAGTTCCTCTGTGGAGATAGGAGGACAACCATCTCTACAGCACTACACCAAGCAGGCCGTTATGGTGGAGTGGCCAGACGCAAGCCACTCCTCAGTTAAAGGCACATGACAGCCTGCTTGAAGTTTGCCAAAAGGCACCTAAAGGACTCTCAGACCATGAGGAACCAGATTGTCTGGTCTGATGAAACCAAGATGTAACTTTTTGGCCTGAATGCCAAGCGTCATGTCTGGAGGAAACCATCCCTACGGTGAAGCACGGTGGTGGCAGCATCATGCTGTGGAGATGTTTTTCAGCGGCAGGGACTGGGAGACTAGTCAGGATCGAGGGAAAGATGAACGGAGCAAAGTACAGGGAGATCTTTAATGAAAATGTGCTCCAGAGCGCTCAGGACCTCATACTGGGACAAGTCTCTGAATGTCCTTGAGTGGCCTAGCAAGAGCCCAGACTTGAACCCGATCAAACATCCCTGGAGAGACCTGAAAATAGCTGTGCAGTGACGCTCCCTATCCAACCCGATAGAGCTTGAGAGGATCTGCAGAGAAGAATGGGATAAAATCCCCAAATACAGGTGTGCCAAGCTTATGGCGTCATACACAAGAAGACTCGAGGCTGTAATCACTGCCAAAGGTGCATCATCAACAAAGTTCTGAGTAAAGGGTCTGAATACTTATGGAAATGTGATATTTCATTTTTTATTTGTTTTATTTTTTATAAATGAGCAAAAAAGTCGAAATACCTGTTTTTGCTTTGTCATTATGGGGTAATGTGTTTAGATTAAAATGTCAGAATAAGGCTGAAACCGAACAAAAATGTGATCTGAATACTTTCCAAAGGCACTATACTTATAAGCCTGCTGCTCTCTTATAGTGTGTTGTAATATGTTTTTTATTGCAAATTAAACATCTCTTCACCCAATAATACTGAATGTATCTTGTCCTGCACATGCTCTTCTGTGGTGATCCACCACTCCTCTGCTGCTGTCTATAGTGGAGTGTGGTGGCAGTTATGTTGTCCACCTCACTCAATGTTATAGTACGGTACAGTAACCTCACCCTACCCTGTAGTCAGGGCAGAATATGCCCGCTACACAAAGGCCTCTCTCTCCATTAGGATTGTACTACACAGGATGTAGCTCGCTCTCTCCCAACAGCACGGCTAGCGTTTCACTCTCCTTTGTTTACCTGTGTGTCTCTGGTGAATGAACATCATGCACGCACGCACGCACGCACACGCAGGCACGCACGCACGCACACACACACACACACACACACACACACACACACACACACACACACACACACACACACACACACACACACACACACACACACACACACACACACACACACACACACACACACACACACACACACACACACACACACACACACACACAGACACAGACACAGACACACACACACATCACATAGAGAACATCTGTTAAAGCCAAGTCTAACCTGGCTACTGTTTCAGTTATGTGTCTGCTCAGCTCGTTTGAGACAGTAACCGTCTAAAGGAGCAGAAACGTGGGTCACTGCGGCCGTGCTGCTCTCTCTTTTAGCCAGTCTTTACCTCTCGATGCGAGGCTCCAGCCACACTTTATTCCCCTGGACGATTGAACCTCAGGCCTTTTCCGGCCTTGCTACATCTAGGTTCGAACTCAGAGGACAAGCTTCCTTTGAAATGCATCCTCATCCTTGTCATAGAAATGGGAGAAACATTGGTAAAATAATTTCCAGGTCTTGAGTGAACCGTGCAAACGGAATCCTCCAAATTCTCTATCCCAACTGTCAGGATGTCTCTATAACATTAAAAAAACTATTCTAGGAAGCCAACCTGCTATGGTCGGTTTGCCTTTGTGGTTGTTTGAATTGAAAATGAGCTGGTTGGGTATAATTTGCACATTTGCAGTAATGTTGATTATGAGACACACATTGTCCTCATCCCTAAAGTTTCATTTGGTGCAATGACGACAGGGGGCAAGTGGATATTGAGTGATGTGATGTTTTCGTGCTCCTCCCAGTTCATTTTTCCTGTGTCGGAGGCTCCGTCGTCTAGCCTGGTAGTTACGTCATTACTCTCTTCCAGACAAGGATAAATCCCCCAGCCTCAGGCCTACGGTCTGGTCCACCAACCCAGCCTGTGTCCCAAATGGCACCCTATTATACCCTATTGGCCCTGTTCAAAAGTGGTGCACTACAAAGGGAATAGAGTTCCATGCAGACACCAAAGGGAGACCAGAGGCTATGGTCACAAGCAGAGACGAATATGAATCCACATAAATTAAAATGAATGGCTCTGGTCACAAGCTTTGGCTATCAACAAGTGTTGTCCTATGGGTCTCTGAGTCACAATGAACAGACACTGTGGTTTTTAAACTGGAACTAAGAGGCTTTTACCAGTGTTGATTTATAACACATCTATCCCATTGGAGTGAATCGGAAGATAAGTAATCCCTTACATCTGTTTTCTTGTTCTAGTATGCTTAAACATATCAGTTTATCAGTGTCGTTTAGGCAAAGCACCACAGTTGTCAAGGTTAAAGGTGTCCTGAGGCAGATGAAGGATGTGTCTGTTCTGTTTTGGCTCTAGCGCCTCACGCACTTGTGCTTTTTTGTTTTATATAGGCAACATGCTGAAGATGTTTGCATTGATAGTTTTCAGGTGAACTTCGGGGAAAAAGTATAATTTATTTCTCTTGGCCTTCTGAGCAGGTTGAATCTTTTACACTTCCTTTTGTTTTGAGTGTAAACCACTCACATGCTGTAATGTAGGTTAAGGGATCATCTAGATTCAGTAATAATACACGAAAAGTAATAATACACGATGAGTAATGATAACTTGGCTATATACAAGCGGTACAAGTACCGAGAACACGTTTCCACTGCTCCAAAGTCCTATGGCGGCGAGCTTTACACCACTCCAGCTGATGCTTGGCATTGTGCATGGTGATCTTAGGCTTTTGTGATGCTGCTCGACCATGGAAACCCATTTCATGAAGCTCCCGACGAAGAGTTCTTGTGTTGATGTGCATCCAGAGGCCGTTTGGGACTCGGTATGGAGTGTTGCAACCGAGGACAGATGCGCTTCAGCACTAGGCGGTCCCGTTCTGTGAGCTTGTGTGGCCTACCACTTCACGGCTGAGGCGTTGTTGCTCCTAGACGTTTCCACTTCTCAATAACAGCACTTACAGTTGACCGATGCAGCTCTAGCAGGACAGAAATTTGACGAATTGACTTGTTGGAGGGGCGGCATCCTACGACGGTGCCACGTTGAAAGTCACTGAGCTCCTCAGTAAGGCCATTCTACTGCCAATGTTAGTCTATGGCGACTACATGGCTGTGTGCTCGATTTTATACACCTGTCAGCAACAGGTATGACTGAAATAGACAAAACCACTAATTTGAAGGGGTGTCCACATACTTTGTATATATAGTGTGTTTACAGGGATACAGTGACATATGGTAAACCGTATGCCAGCGTCATTTAGTGAACTGTCAAAAGGAGAATTCTACTTCTTGAAGCCCTGTAGGTCATATACTGCTTGGTTAACCAACTGAGTATAGTCGGCCAGTAACACTTTACACCAAGTTGCTGGGTCGCTGTGTCGCCTAGAAGAGGGTGTATGATGTTGAAGGTCCCTGACTCAACGAACACTGACTACGAAAACAGAATGTGTTTGCGGGCAAGGTCTGCAAGAACCGGCATGGCCTCAAAATCAACCAGCCCAGGATGAAATGCTTAGTTCCAGTGAAGGTAAATCTGAATTCTATAGCATACAATGACATTCTAGATGATTCTGTGCTTCCATCTTTGTGGCAACAGTTTGGGGAAGGCCCTTTCCTGATTCAGCATGACAATGCCCCTGTGCACAAAGCGAGGTCCATACAGAAATGATTTGTCGAGATCGGTGTGGAAGAACCTGACTGGCCTGCACAGATCACTGACCTCAACCCCATCGAACACCTTTGGGATGAATTAGAACGCCGACTGCGAGCCAGGCATAATTGCCCAACATCAGTGCCCGACCTCACTAATGCTCTTGTGGCTGAACGGAAGCAAGTCCCTGCAGCAATGTTCCAACATCTAGTGGAAAGCCTTCCCAGAAGAGTGGAGGCTGTTATACTAGCGAAAGGGGAACCAACTCCATTTGAGCAGGCGTCCACATACTTATGTATATGCAATATTTAACTACTTTGGAATAATACAAGGGATATAGGCTACACAGGACAGGACACTGCTATACTGTAAATACAAAGCACAAAGAAGCAGACCACAACTATATAAAATTACAAAATACAGAAGTTAAACTATAGAAAGTCCAATTTTTATTTTATTTACCAATATAAAATGGAATCCTAACCTTCTACAAAACATTCTTCACTCCAGTGTCCAGGTAGCTGCCAGCATCTGTGTCAGACTCACCAAGAATTTCCTCCAAAGCCTCATTCTCGGTGTACCTGCGTTTTGTCATCTGTTGGCTAGTATACTTGGTTTTGCCATCTTTTTACATCCCTGAGAAGCCATTTTTTTTATACCAAAGTGATGAAAGAATCCATTCAAAATACTGTAACACTATATTGTGTTCTGTGCGTTCTGAGTGTGTCCTCTCTGAATCCCTAGCAATGGTTCACATTTTTCAAAGGAGCTACTCGGTCCTATACAATCCCCCCCAGGTCATCTGCATATGACTGGAAAGGTTATTTTATTGGCTACATGACTGTCCATCTTTCATCTTACCTGCTTCCCAGTCTAATGCTACACAAAACGTTCAACGATAAAAACAACACACTTTTCGTGCGCAGAAGTAGTTATTATTTGATAACTAGTTATAGTAATAACTAGTAATAGTTATTTGATGTTCTAATTCAGCCATACATAATCTGAGAATATTGACAATAAGCTACTTTTGTTTGTAGCTCAAAACACAGACTAAATTGAAGATGAGCTTGTAAGATGTTTGCTGTTCAGTAAAAACAAAGTCTAAAATGTACTCCTTGACTCTCTGGGCTGTGAATCGATACAGATAGGTCACAGGCCAACAAATAACATATCCTTATTGTCACGCCCTGACCTTAGAGCTTTTTATGTCTCTATTTTGGTTTGGTCAGGGTGTGATTTGGGTGGGCATTCTATGTTCTTTTTTCTATGTTTTTGTATTTCTTTGCTTTGGCCGGGTATGGTTCTCAATCAGGGACAGCTGTCTATCGTTGTCTCTGATTGGGAACCATACTTAGGTAGCTTTTCCCCACAGGGTTTTTGTGGGTAGTTGTTTTCTGTATAGTTTAGTTTCCTTACAGAACTGTTCGTTTTCCTCTTTGTTATTGTGGTTCAAGTGTTTTGATTTAATAAAATCTCATGAACATGTACCACGCTGTGCTTTGGTCCAGTCATTTACAGGAAGAGGATTGTTACACTAATCATGTGTGGAGTCTATGCTTTCACCACCTACCAATGTTGTTCAGTCACAACCATGAGGTCCACTGTCTCATCATGAGGTCCACTCTCTCACCAGGAGGTCCACTCTCTCACCATCATGAGGTCCACTCTCTCACCATGAGGTCCACTCTCTCACCATCATGAGGTCCACTCTCTCACCATCATAAGGTCCACTCTCTCATCATGAGGTCCACTCTCTCACCAGGAGGTCCACTCTCTCACCATCATGAGGTCCACTCTCTCACCATCATGAGGTCCACTCTCTCATCATGACATTGACTCTCTCACCAAGAGATCCACTCTCTCACCATCATTATGTCTACTCTCTCACCAAGAGGTCCAGTCTCTCACCATCATGAGGTCCAGTCTCTCACCATCATGAGGTCCACTCTCTCACCATCATGTGAGATTTGACCTGACCTTCTCTCTGGACTGTTTGCCCATCTATCAGTGGGTTGACCTTTGTGTAGTTTCTAGTTCCATGTCAGAGTGAGAGTTTCCTGTAAGTGGTTTTATGGACTCTTATGGACTGTCACAGAGGATAGGAAACCTCATAGTTATCAACTGGCCTTTGTGTTGAAGTTGCATGTGAGCTCTCGTCTGTGATCTAATGGTATGAAAGCAATCAGACCTTCAGTACTCATGACTTCCCACTGGTCCTGCTTTCCTGAGCACATAACACACAATGCTACACAGGTACAAGCCTAGACAAACTAATCAACATGTTGCAGTCTGCTTAAAGATAATACCACACATACCCCTGCCCATTTACAGTACAGTGCATTCCAAGGATATCAGTTGGTTCAGGTCTGAAAACTCCTCAACGGATAACAAAGATCCAAGAGCTCCTAGATGCAGGGATGCCTGTCTGGGTACTTCCTGAGTGCTGCCCCTTCCTACTAATGGGCTAGTGTGAAGAAAGAGGAGTACGTGGGAAAGGAGCTTGTTAATTCAGCTTACGGCAGGATTTCTATGGCTGTCTTTCGGAGGTGACAAAGGAGGACGAAAACAAAACCAGCTGGCTTATTCTCTGCCATTGTAACACAATAAACCCCACCGGTGAATGAAGGGCATTCCATGCCCAGTGAGAGAGAGTATTAAAGTAAAGACTCCTTAGTTGAACGATGTTCGGAACTGAGAGAGCATTGTAAATCAGTCAGAGCAACCTAGGTTAATTTGGGTAATTTACAGTACCTCTGTGTCTTTATGTACTGTACTATTTTATACATTGTAGAATAATAGTGAAGACATTAAAACTATGAAATAACACATATGGAATAGTTACCATAGTTACCAAAAAAGTGTTAAACAAATCCAAATATATTTTAGATTCTTCAAAGTACCCACCCTTTGCCTTGATGGCAGCTTTGCACACTCTTGGCATTCTCTCATCCATCTTCACCTGGAATGCTTTTCCAACAGTCTTGAAGGAGTTCCCACATATGCTGAGAACTCACGGTCCAACTCATCCCAAACCACCTCAATCAGGGTTGAGGTCGGGTGATTATGGAGGCCAGATCATATGATGCAGCACTCCATCACTCTCCTTCTTGGTCAAATAGCCCTTACACAGCCTGGAGGTGGGTTTTGGGTCATTGTCCTGTTGAATAACAAATGATAGTCCCACTATGCGCAAACCAGATGGGATGGCGTATCGCTGCAGAATGCTGTGGTAGCCATGCTGGTTAATTGTGCCTTGAATAACTGACAGTGTCACCAGTAAAACACCCCCACACCATCACACCTCCCACACCTCCATGCTTCATGGTGGAACCACTCATGTGGAGATCATTCATTCACCTACTCTTGCATATCACAAAGACACAGCGGTAGGAACCAAAAATCTCTGATTTGGACTCATCAGACCAAAGGACAGAATTCCACCAGTCTAATGTCCATTGCTCATGTTTCTTGGCCCAAGCAAGTCTCTTCTTATTATTGTTGTCCTTTAGTAGTGGTTTCTTTGCAGAAATTCAACCATGAAGGCCTGATTCACTCAGTCTTCTCAGAACAGTTGATGTTGAGATGTGTCTGTTACTTGAACTCTGTAAATAATTCATTTGGGCTGCAATTTCTGAGGCTGGTAACTCTAATGAACATATCCTCTGTAGCAGTGGTAACTCTGGGTCTTCCTTTCCTGTGGCGGTCCTCATGAGAGCCAGTTTCATCACAGCGCTTGATGGTCTTTGCGACTGCACTTGAAGAAACTTTCAAGTTTTTTACATTTTCCGGATTGACTGACCTTCATGTCTTAAAATAATGATGGACTGTTGTTTCTCTTTGCTTATTTCAGCTGTTTTTGCCATAATATGGACTTGGTCTTTTGACAAATAGGGCTATCTTTTGTATACTAACCTTACCTTGTCACAACACAACTGATTGGCTCAAACACATTAAGTAGGAAAGATATTCCACAAATTAACTTTTAAAAAGGCACACCTGTTAAAATGCATTCCAGGTGACTACCCCGTGAAGCTGGTTGAGAGAATGCCAATAGTGTGCAAAGCTGTCATCAATACAAAGGGTGGCTACTTTGAAGAATGTCAAATATAAAATACATTTAGATTTGTTTAGCACTTATTTGGTTACTACAAGATACCATATGTGTTATTTCATAGTTGTGCTGACTTCACTATTATTCTACAATGTAGACAATAGTAAAAAAAAAACAACAACCCTGGAATGAGAGGTGTGCCCAAACTTTTGACTGCTACTGTATAATTGGAATGGACCTCATGATGGTGAGAGAGTGGACCTCATGATGGTGAGAGAGTGGACCTCATGATGGTGAGAGAGTGGACCTCATGATGGTGAGAGAGTGGACCTCATGATGGTGAGAGAGTGGACCTCATGATGGTGAGAGAGTGGACCTCATGATGGTGATGGAGAAAGAGTGGACCTCATGATGGTGAGAGAGTGGACCTTATGATGGTGAGAGAGTGGACCTCATGATGGTGAGAGAGTGGACCTCATGATGGTGAGAGAGTGGACCTTATGATGGTGAGAGAGTGGACCTTAGTGTGTGCCCTCCAGGGTCTCACCAACAAGCTATTCAGATATGACAGGCAAGTCACTGCTGTTGGCGTTTAAAACACACACCTGCAGAGAATTACTCGTAAAAACAGTTGTCAGTCAAACATTATTGAGAACAATCACTGAAGCTACAATGCAAACACACACACACTCTCAAACCAGTGAATTGCCATTCTTGCCTAAACCACCCCACTGCTGTGGATCCCTACTGACAAAACAACCATTGTGTTGGTCCAAAAGACTTCCTGACAAACATCAAGAGACAAACAATACACTCCAACGCCAGGTGTTCATCAGCTGGCTGTGCCTCAGTCCTACCAGTCTAACGGTACAAAGTTTTGAATCTGCAATGATTACCAAGGTAGATAATTCATTTACAAATGCATTATTTATTATACATATAACATGAACTAAAAAGTACACGCCAGCGATCTAACGGTCAAAAGCAAGGCTGTATTACAGTATGAATATTATGCAGAATAGAATACATCAATTCATTTTGTTTAAATCTTTCGCCTACAGATGCCGATGATAAATTGATGTACTTTTATCACAAGAAAAACGATATGACATTCTCAGTTGGAGAAACACATTGTAGCAGAAAGGGGATGTTGGTCCAAAGATAGAGGTTCCATTTCATAGCCTGCATGGAAACTTCCTCTAGCCAACTGGGCTTCAGTTTAATGTTTAGTGTCTCTTTGGATGGATTAGGCAGGGGCCCCAGCAGTTTCAGAAGGTTTATTTTTTGGAGAGAGAACTCGGAGAAAGCTCAGATGAGAAAAACACCTGTTGATGACTGAACTGAGGCCCCCTCAAAGAATGCATCCCTTTAGAGTCTTAAGTACCAGTAACTTTGAGAATTTCAATATCTTTATCCCCAGAACCTTTGGTGATCTATTAATATTAAAAGAAAAAAGAAAGATTATGAATGACCACACACTGATATCTCGCTTTGCTACTTATGTAATGTAGCATGATGATGCACACATAACATGCTCCAGGTGTACACAGGCAGATCAACAATGCTACTGTAAACAAACAATGAGAGGCCATTGTTATAATCAGTGTCTGATATGCAATAAGAACCTGTGGTGCTGGAGAACCTGTGATGCTGAAAGCTGATATCCTTGCGTGCCGTGATCACTACAGCCTGGACCCCTCTCAGAATCAGACAAGGGTCTCCAGTTCCTAATGTTTCTAATGGTCTGCCCAGGACAAGAAGGACAGGGACTATCTCTATTCCTGTCTATCCATGGGAATAAAGGAATTCCCTTCAATCAGCAGAGAACCTTACACCGATTCACATAAAACACAAGAGAGATAAGGTGTCGAACTGTCCGTCACTTCTACGGAGGGAGCTCAGTAGAAGCACAAAGTGTGCATCCCAAATGACACCCTGTTATAGTGCACAATTGGGGCCTGGTCGAAAGTAGCACATTCCTAGGAAATAGGGTGTCATTTGGGACGTACTCACAGAGTATAGGGATGACATATGCTCCGTGTTTTACACTATGATGTTATGACACGTGTGTCCCCTTGTGAATAGGGATTAGTACAGGTGTGGAGAGAGGCATGGCCGACCTAATACAGCAACGTCATTGGATGTTGCCCATGTCTCGAGTCACACATTGCACAGAGGGACAGGATAGAGCCGGTCGGGCCGTGACATGGTCTCACTCAGGTCCAGGGCCACGTCACACTCTTTTTTTGTTCAAATTATTATTTATTTAACCAGGAAGCCAGCCGCACCAATGTGTCGGAGGAAACACTTTACAACTGGCGACAGTGTCAGCGTGCATGTGCCAGGCCCACGACAGGACTCGCTAGAGTGCGATGGGACAAGGACATCCCGGCCAGCCAAACCCTCCCCTAACCCGGACGACGCTGGGCCAATTGTGTATCACCTCATGGGTCTCCTGGTCGTGGACACAGCCCGGGATCAAACCCGGATCTGTAGTGACGCCTCAAGCACTGCAGTGCCTTAGACATCTACGCCACTCGGGAGGCAAGGCCACGTCATACTCTGCGTTACACACAATCTGTACTGACAAAGCCTTAGGCACCTAACATGACCCCATAAAGTAAGTGTGTGTGTGTGTGTGTGTGTGTGTGTGTGTGTGTGTGTGTGTGTGTGTGTGTGTGTGTGTGTGTGTGTGTGTGTGTGTGTGTGTGTGTGTGTGTGTGTGTGTGTGTGTGTGTGTGTGTGTGTGTGTTAAAGAGGGCTCCCGAGTTGTGCAGCGGTCTAAGACACTGCTTCTCAGAGCAAGAGGCGTCACTACGGTCCCTGGTTCGAATCCAGGATGAATTACATCCGGCCGAGCCCCATAGGGCGGCGCACATTTGGCTCAGCGTCGTCCGGGTTTGGCCGGGGTAAGCCGTCATTGTAAATAAGAATTTGTTCTTAACTGACTTGCCTAGTTAAGTAAAAAAAAACATGTTTTTAAAGAGTTTGTTGGATGTTATTGAATGAACCCAGGGTGCATGTTTTCTCCTGTTAGCGTGTCTACATATCTGAGGTCAGAGATAAGCGATACATGTGTAATCTAAGTCTAGGCTGCAATGGAGAGTCTGTGAAATTCACACCTCACTGCAGAACACCCCCTCTTTCCTCCAACCCTCCCCTCCAGACCCTCAATCCCCCTCGTCTCAACACCAATCTCTCACACCGCTCCTCTTCCAGACAGACAAGCCCTGGGGATCTATCTACCTCCATCTCGGAAAGACTGACTGACAGCACAACATGTTCCCATAACAGCTCCCTGACTTATACAGGCCTGAGAAAACGCCACAACGTTGCAGGAATATTTTTTAAAGATTGTTGTTTGCTGGCAGACAAGAAAGGTGGCCTGTGTCCCAAACGGCACCCTATACCCCTACATAATGCACTACATTTGACCTTGACCCATAGGACTCTGTTCAAAAGTAGTGCACTATATAGGGAATATGGTGCCATTTGAGATGCAGGCATTATGGTTAGGTTTCTGATTTATTTCTTTGTGAAGTTCAGCAAGATGATGTTGCTGCAGATGTTGCCACGGCGATGAGAGGAAGGAGTCTGAGCCCTGATGCATCACATCCAAGCTGCCATTTCATAGAAGCCCAGTGTGAAAATGGTTTACAGTTGACCCTCTCACAGTATGACATGCATGGTAACACTGGCCAGACCCCTTCAGGAAATTCCAGAAAATAAGCCTAAACCCCATGGTTTTTCCAAGAGATACTTGTCCTGGTCGAAGTATTTTGTGTTTATCTTCATGTATTGGGTCAGGCCAGGGTGTGGCATGGGTTTTTGTATGTGGTGTGTATATATTGGGATTGTAGCTAGTGGGGTGATCTAGCAAAGTCTATGGCTGTCTGGAGTGGTTCTCAATCAGAGGCAGGTGTTTATCGTTGTCTCTGATTGGGAACCATATTTAGGCAGCCATATTCTTTGAGTTTGTCGTGGGTGATTGTCCTTAGTGTCCTTGTTCCTGTCTGTGTGTTAGTGTACACAAGTATAGGCTGTTTTCGTTACGGTTTTTGTAGTGTTTGTATTTAGATTCGTGTTACGTTTGTTTATTAAAACATGGATCGCAATCTACACGCTGCATTTTGGTCCGACTCTCCTTCACACCTAGAGAACCGTTACAATACTGGGATATATAATATAACATTCTTCCTGCACTGTGAGAGAACAAACACTGTTTGATCACTTGCATTCTGGCATCAGAAAATAATTATTACTGGAGCTATACAGTACAGTAGCTGCAACTGTTACAACTTACTTAGCCAGAAAACCTGAAGAATTAAGTCCTGCCCTTAGAAACTGCACAGGTAGGCAATCTCTCACCCATTCCCAGTGTGAGAACATTCTACCTACAGTAGTCACAATCCTCCGCTCATCTTCCTAACTCTCTCTTTACACCATTTGCTGGGCCAGTCAGTTTCTAGAGGGGACATTACCCAGATGTTTGTCATTTATCATATGACATGGTCTTGGCCTGTCCTGCTGCAGGAGATTCACTAGACTAGTTCCAGTGTTGCTCTGCTCTGGGGGACCTGACATTTACAGGGATGCTCTCAGAAACCTGGAGAGAACCATGGGATGAGCCCTGAGGGTCGACTGGGGAAAGATGGAAGGATGGGGGAACCAAATTCTGGCTGTGGATTTGTACAAAATAGACAATAAACAAAAGAGAGCATTGGAGGAGAGAATCACTCTGTCTTCCATTTTTGTCTCCTTTTTTGTTTTCTTTTTTCCTCACTGTCACTAGAGGAAGGTGCTTTTACACCTGCATTGTTTGCTGTTTGGGGTTTTAGGCTGGGTTTCTGTACAGCACTTTGAGATATCAGCTGATGTACGAAGGGCTATATAAATAAATTTGATTTGATTTGATTTGATTTGAGGAAGGCTCTGCCTCCTCGTTGACCCCACATCTCCTGTTCCCAAGTATCAGAAACACATAAGAGTTCACTGTTCAGTTAAACACTGATGTTGGTCGGACTACATGGAAACCAATTAGCCAGAAGAACAACGGCTTCTGACCAGTCACAGACCACCTATGGGCCAGGCTCATCCCAGTAGCTGTGTAGGAAGGATTAGATGGCTCTCCCGCTGTGTGTTTGTGTGTGCCCGTGCTTGTGTGTGTGTTTGTCTATATTGAGTGGATAGGTCCACCTGGCTACAACCCTGGGGGGTGCTCTGATGTACCATTGAGTTGAGTAGGAAGAGAGTGCCCAGTGGGAGTTGGTGAATAGGAGGAGGTGAGTGGGGGAGTGAGCGAGTGAGTGGGTGGGTGGAGAGACAGACAGGACAGAAGCTGATGTTTCTAGATGACTAATGGCTGTCTGTGGTTCCACCTGAGCAAGCAAACCCCAATCATTAGAATCACAGAGACATGCTCTGTCACTGTCAGCCAATGTGAAATGCCTCTCTAAACATGGTTGACACATAGTGTTTTTTTATCATTGCCATGTACCAGACATAGGACAAAAACAATGATACATCCATTCTAAACATGTTATAGTAGTTTTTGGTGATACTTCAAAATATCTTCCTCTTTCTTGTCTAAGGCCTTTCTCTCACGGTCTGGTCTGGAGATTTGGGAATGGTGGAGAGGAGATCTCGGATTGACGTGTCTAGTCTGAACATTCTCACACCAATCTATCCTGCTACTTTAAATCACATTTCACAAGTTTACTTTCCCTCAGCCAGGCTCAGCCAGGCTAATCACCAGTTAATGAACCCCCCCCCGTCTTAGTGTAAACAACTCATCTGGCTTAGCGATATGCGCGCGCGCGTGCGTGTGTGTGTGTGTGTGTGTGTGTGTGTGTGTGTGTGTGTGTGTGTGTGTGTGTGTGTGTGTGTGTGTGTGCGTGCGTGCGTGTGTGTGTGTGTGTGTGTGTGTGTGTGTGTGTGTGATTTTGTGGCACAGTGTAAATTTCTATTTGTTCTGGGTAAGTATGACCGCACCGCTGATTTGCATTTTACATTTGATTCCCTCTCAACTAAAGACTTTCACATCTCTTGCCTCTGTCATAAACAATTGCACGTCAGCCTCCTCAGACGACTGCATAATCACATGTTAATGACTCTATCTGATTAGGAAGTTTAGAAAAAAAGAAGGAACACAGTTAAAGAGAAACAGAGAAGATTCATTTAACGCTGGCCGAGTCTGGCAGCTACAGCTGGGGTTTGATTTGGGGGACTGACTGATGAGTCTGTCTGTGTCCCAAATGACACCCTTTTCCCTGTATAGGCATGACTTTTGACTAGGACCCATTGGGCACTATATAGGGAATAGGGTGCCATTTGGGATGTAGACTGACTGATGAGTTTATTTGACTTTTCTAACTGAGAACAAATATCGGTTGTGGGCTTCTGTCCCTTCTTAAAACAACAGCCTCCAACTAGCCATAATCTACTTCAAAGTGGCAGCTACAGTCCAGATGGGCATGGTCTGGTGGATATGTCTCAGCTGGTTTATTGAGCGACTGTTCTGTTCTGTCCTCACACGGCCTGGCTGTGCCCAAACATCACAATCTATGAACGTTTAAAATACTTCAAGAGGTGAGGAAACACCAAGAGGCCTTCAGACTTCTGTTAAGGTTTTGGTTTCTGGATATTTTATTGTTTTCCTGTATTTGTATAATACACATGCACACACTTCACAGCAAGAGCTGATGATATATTGACCACTGTAGATTCCAAACAGGAACTACTTCAATCAGTGCATAGATTGCCATTCACCAAAGACTTCAAATAATGGTCAAATTAAGCTGGTATCAAAGAGAGCAGGATTAGCTAACAAGGTGTGTGACTTCTCCTCTATTAACACACTTTCTCCTCTCCTCTTACACAGGAGGACACTCTCCTATCCTCTTACACAGTAGAACACTCTCTCCTCTCTTCTTACACAGGAGGACACTCTCCTCTCCTCTTACACAGGAGGACACTCCTCTCCTCTTACACAGGAGGACACTCTCTCCTCTCTTCTTACACAGCAGGACACTCTCCTCTCCTCTTACACAGGAGGACACTCCTCTCCTCTTACACAGGAGGACACTCTCCTCTCTTCTTACACAGGAGGACACTCTCTCCTCTCCTCTTACACAGGAGGTCACTCTCTCCTCTCCTCTTACATAGGAGGACACTCTCCTCTTACACAGGAGGTCACTCTCTCCTCTACTCTTACACATGAGGACACTATCATCTTACACAGGAGGACCCTCTCCTATCCTCTTACACAGTAGAACACTCTCTCCTCTCCTCTTACACAGGAGGACACTCTCTCCTCTCTTCTTACACAGGAGGACACTCTCTCCTCTCCTCTTACACAGGGGGACACTCCTCTCCTCTTACACAGGAGGACACTCTCTCCTCTCTTCTTACACAGGAGGACACTCTCTCCTCTCTTCTTACACAGGAGGACACTCCTCTCCTTTTACACAGGAGGACACTCCTCTCCTCTTACACAGGAAGAGGCTCTCTTCTCCTCTTACACAGGAGGATACTCTCTCGTCTCCTCTTACACAGGAGAACACTCTCTTCCCTCTTCTTACACAGGAGGACACTCTCTCCCCATGGTCTAAAATAGACCAAACAGACAGACAGACAGACAGACAGACAGACAGACAGACAATCATGCAGGCAGAGGGTCACAGCTCAGTAATCAGGGAGTCTGTGTTTAATAAAAAGCTTTGTGGACTTTGCTGCTGTCACTCTGCACAGAAGAATGTCCTTTTACATTGTCTAGTTTCAGCCCTGAGCCCTGAGCCCTGAGCCCTGGCCAGCTTCACACGAACATAATCTATATTAAGCCCATAGCCCTGGCCAGCTTCACAGGAACATAATCTATATTAAGCCCATAGCCCTGGCCAGCCTCACAGGAGCAGAATTTAGTTCAAGCCCTGAGTCCTGGCCAGCCTAGCCAGTCTTACAGGAACATAATCTAGTTTAAACCCTGAGCCATGGCTAGCCCAGGCAGCCAGCCTTACAGGAACATAATCTAGTTTAAGCCCCGAGCCTTGGCCAGCCCAGCCAGTCAGCCTCAAAGGAACATAATGTGCCCTGAGATTCCTGCAAACCCACCCCACCAACTGCATCCTACTCTTTCTCTCTCTCTCTCTCTCTCTCTCTCTCTCTCTCTCTCTCTCTCTCTCTCTCTCTCTCTCTCTCTCTCTCTCTCTCTCTCTCTCTCTCCTCTCTCTTCCTCACCTCTCTCTCTCTCTCTCTCTCTCTCTCTCTCTCTCTCTCTCTCTCTCTCTCTCTCTCTCTCTCTCTCTCTCTCTCTCCTCACCTCTCTCTCTCCCTCCTCGACCTCCTCCATCCCTTCCCTCTCATCAACCCTCCATGATTAAACAGGCTGTGGCCTCGCAGTATGTTTATCCAATCATTTTCCTCTATTATCCCACAAAGCCATGCTTCCTAGGGGTGTCTAGCTAGGTTTTTCCGAGAGCTCTGCGGCTTGGGGTTCATGAGTGAAGTAAAGGGCTTTACCCCAAATGGCACCCTATTCCCTACATAGTGTGCTACTTTTGACCAAAAGCCATATAGGGAATAGGGCGCCATATGGGATGCACAGAAGACGTGATGCCTGGACTGGTGAAGCTTGGAGGAGAGGAGAGAGGTGGATCCTTCTTTGCATGTTGGGAATTTGCGATGGAAACCTTACTATTATTGCCATCTGGCTCTGTGGTGATGCTGTATTAAACAGATGTCCTCTATATAGAAGTTGGTCCTATGGACCCTGGTCAAAAGTAGTGCACTATAGGAAATAGGGTGCCATTTGGGATGTGCTCTAGACCTGCCTCTCTTGAGTCTTCTGAGTTTCTTCAAGGCCCACTGGGTGCATGACTTTCACCAGCTCACCACTAACAGGAAGAGATGAGTGCCTGAGTAGCCTTTGGGGTGGATTATGGATGATGTCCCATCCTGCTGAGGTCTGTGATGAGGCAGTAAGAACAGCTCCATACTTCAGAGGCTGAGTCACTCAAGGCCCAGTGAGTTCTGTCAACATAAACTACATGACCAAAAGTATGTGGACACCTGCTCGTTGAACATCTCATTCCAAAATCATGGGCATTAATATGGAGTTGGTCCCCTCTTTGCTGCTAAAACAGCGTCCACGCTTCTGGGAAGGTTTTCCACCAGATGTAGGAACATTGTTGCGGGGACTTGCTTCCACTCAGCCACAAAAGCATTAGTGAGGTCCAGCACTGATGTTGGGCGATTAGACCTGGCTCGCAGTCGGTGTTCCAATTCATCCCAAACGTGTTCAATGGGGTTGAGGTCAGTGTTCAGTGCAGGCCAGTCATGTTCTTCCACACCGATCTCGACAAACTATTTCTGTATGGACCTTGCTTTGTGCATTGGGGATTATCATGCTGAAACAGGAAAGGGCCTTCCCAAACTGTTGCCACAACATTGGAAGCACAGAATCATCTGGAATGTCATTGTATGCGGTAGCGTTAAGATTTCCCTTCACTGGGGGTCTAGCAGGAAACTGTAAAAAACAGCCCCAGACCATTATTCCTCCTCCACCAAAGTTTACAGTTGGCACTATGCATTCAGGCAGGTAGCGTTCCCCTGGCATCTGCCAAACCCAGATTTGTCCGTCAGACTGCCAGATGGTGAAGCGTGATTCATCACTCCAGAGAGTGCGTTTCCACTGCTCCAGAGTCCAATGGCGGTGAGCTTCACACCACTCCAGCTCATGCTTGGCATTGCGAATGGTGGTCTTAGGCTTGTGTGAGGCTGCTCGGCAATGGAAACCCATTTCATTAAGCTCCCGAAGAACAGTTCTTCTGCTGACGTTGCTTCCAGAGGCAGTTTGGAACTCGGTAGTGAGTGTTGCAACCGAGGACAGATTATCTTTACGTGCTACGCGGTACCATTCTGTGAGCTTGTGTGGCCCACCACTTCACAGCTGAGACGTTGTTGCTCTTAGACTTTTCCACTTCACAATACCAGGACTTACAGTTGACAGCTCTAGCAGGGCAGAAATTTGACTTACTGACCTGTTGAAAAGGTGGCATCCTATGATGGCGCCACATTGAAAGTCACTGAGCTCTTTAGTAAGGCCATTCTACTGCCAATGGTCATTTATGGAGATTGCATGGCTGTGCTTTCGATTTTATACACCTGTTGATTTCTATACACCTGGCTGAAATAGCCAAATTACGTGTGCACACACATACAAATACTCCCCCACTCACTTTCCGACAGGACACACACCCCTCAACTGGGTGTCCGTGCCTTGGTATAAACAGCAGACTGAAGCAGTGACCCTTGCTGGGATCAGGTCCTGCATGCCTTCCTCCTGACTCAGAGCAGATCAAGAGAATACCCTGCATACTGGGGGCTTTGAGGCAGGAGGAAACTAGGGCTCTCTCTCTCTGCTAAACATATTAGATGGTGAGGAGGGGGAAGTCAGGAAGTCTCACCCCTTAGAATGTTTATGTTACAAAACACGCACACACAAGCACATGCGCACACACAAACTACTTTCAGAAAAGTTAACTATCTTCGCTAGAACCTGTCAAATTCCAAGAGAATCCAAACCACCCCAGTGCAACTGGTTTCCATTTTAAGACCATTGAACTATTTGAATTCTAATACTCTCTGAAAACAGAACAGTTATGTTGTAAATGTGTAGGTCTAGGCCTATAGTATTCGATCCCATCATGTTGACTGGTACTATATACAGTATATAGCACCAGTCAAAAGTTTGGACACACCTACTATTTTTTTACTATTTTATCTAATGTACTGTGTTCTACACTGTAGAATAATAGTGAAGACATCTAAACTAGGAAATAACACATATGGAATCATGGAGTAAGCAAAAGTGTTAAACAAATCAAAATATATTTGAGATTCTTCAAAGTACCCACCCTTTGCCATGGTGACAGCTTTGCACACTCTTGGCATTCTCTTAACCAGCTTCATGAGGAATGTTTTTCCAGCAGTCTTGGAGGAGTTCCCACATATGCTGAACACTTGTTGGCTGCTTTTCCTTCACTCTGTGGTCCAACTCATCCCAAACCATCTCAATTGGGTTGAGGTCGGGTGATTGTGGAGGCCAGGTCATCTGATGCAGCACTCCATCAATCTCCTTCTCTGTCAAATAGCCTTTACACAGCCTGGAGGTGTGTTGGGTCATTGTCCTGTTGAAAAACAAATGATAGTCCCACTATGCGCAAACCAGATAGGATGGCGTATCGCTGCAGATTGCTGTGGTAGCCATACTGGTTAAGTGTGCCTTGAATTCTAAATAAATCACTGACAGTGTCACCAGCAAAGCACCCCCACACCATCACTCCTCCTCTTCCATATTTCGCAGTGGGAACCACACATGCAGAGATCATCCATTCACCTACTCTGTGTCTCACAAAAACACGGCGGTTGGAACCAAAAATCTATTTTTTTGGACTCATCAGACCAAAGGACAGATTTCCACCAGTCTAATGTCCATTGCTCATGTTTCTTGGCCCAAGCAAGTCTCTTCTTATTATTGTTGTCCTTTAGTAGTGGTTTCATTGCAGCAATTCGACCATGAAGGCCTGATTCACTCAGTCTTCTCTGAACAGTTGATGTTGAGATGTGTCTGTTACTTGAACTCTGTGAAGCATTTATTTGGGCTGCAATTTCTGAGGCAGGTAATTCTAATGAACTTATCCTCTGCAGCAGTGGTAACTCTGGGTCTTGATTTCCTGTGGCGGTCCTCATGAGAGCCAGTTTCATCATAGAGCTTGACTGTTTTTGCGACTGCACTTGAAGAAACGTTCAAAGTTCTTTACATTTTCCAGAATGACTGACCTTCATGTCTTATAGTAATGATGGACTGTTGTTTCTCTTTGCTTATTTGAGCAGTTTTTGCCATGGTCTTGGTCTTTTACCAAATAGGGCTATCTTCTGTAAACATTTTTTTATTTTAACAGGACACACGTGTTAATTGAAATGCATTCCAGGTGACTACCTCATGAAGCTGGTTGAGAGAATGCCAGAGTGTGCCAAGCTGTCATCAAGTCAAAGGGTGGCCACTAAAGAATCTCAAATATAAAATATATTTTGATTTGTTTAACACTATTTTGGTTGCTACATGATTCCATATGTGTTATTTCATAGTTTTGATGTCTTCACTATTATTCTACAATGTAGAAAATAGTACAAATAAAGAAAAACTCCCGAATGCTTAGGTGTGCCCAAATTTGTGACTGGTACTGTATATATACAGAGAGAGAGAGTGACAGATAGATACCGAGTGACAGAGAGAGAAAAAGAGAGAGAGAGAGTGACAGAAGGGCCTACAAGGAGGGCCTACAGCAGCACCTAGATCTTCTGCACAGATTCTGTCAGACCCGGGCCCTGACAGTAAATCTCAGTAAGACAAAAATAATGGTGTCTCAAAAAAGGTCCAATTGCCAGGACCACAAAAACAAATTCCATCTAGACACCGTTGCCCTAGAGCACACAAAAAATTATACATACCTCAGCCAAAACATCAGCGCCATTGGTAACTTCCACAAAGCTGTGAACGATCTGAGGGACAAGTCAAGAAGTGCCTTCTATGCCATCAAAAGGAACATAAAATTCAACATACCAATTAGGATCTGGCTAAAAATACAGTGCCTTGCAGAAGTACCATATTCATCCCCCCCCCCCTTGGGGTTTTTCCTATTTTGTTCATTACAACCTGTAATTTAAATGGATTTTTATTTGGATTTCATGTAATGGACATACACAAAATAGTCCAAATTGGTTGATGTGAAATGAAAAAATGACTTCCAAGGGGTACCACCAAGCAAGCGACACCATGAAGACCAAGGAGCTCTCCAAACAGGTCAGGGACAAAGTTGTGGAGAAGTACAGATCAGGGTTGGATTATAAAAAAATATCAGAAACTTTGAACATCCCACGGAGCACCATTAAATCCATTATTAAAAAATGGAATGAATATGGCACCACAACAAACCTGCCAAGAGAGGGCCGCCCACCAAGACTCACGGACGAGGCAAGGAGGGCATTAATCAGAGAGGCAACAAAGAGACCAAAGATAACCCTGAAGGAGCTGCAATGCTCCACCGCGGAGATTGGAGTATCTGTCCATAGGACCACTTTAAGCCGTACACTCCACAGAGCTGGGCTTTATGGAAGAGTGGCCAGAAAAAAAGCTAATGCTTGAATAAAATAATAAGCAAACATGTTTGGTGTTCGCCCAAAAGGCATGTAGGAGACTCCCCAAACATATGGAAGATTGAGCTTTTTGGCCATCGAGGAAAACACTATGTCTGGCGCAAACCCAACACCTCCCATCACCATGAGACACCATCCCCACAGTGAAGCATGTTGTTGGCAGCATCATGCTGTGGGGATGTTTTTCATCGGTAGGGATTGGAAAACTGGTCAGAATTGAAGGAATGATGGATGGCGCTATATACAGGGAAATTCTTGAGGGAAACCTGTTTCAGTCTTCCAGAGATTTGAGACTGTGACAGAGGTTCACCTTCCAGCTGGACAATGACCCTAAGCATACTGCTAAAGCAACACTCGAGTGGTTTAAGGGGAAACATTTAAATGTCTTGGAATGGCCTAGTCAAAGCCCAGACCTCAATCCAATTGAGAATCTGTGGTATGACTTAAAGATTACTGTACACCAGCGGAACCCATCCAACTTGAAAGAGCTTGAGCAGTTTTGCCTTGAAGAATGGGCAAAAATCCCAGTGGCTAGATGTGCCAAGCTTATAGAGACATACCCCAAGATACTTGCAGCTCTAATTGCTGCAAAAGGTGGATCTACAAAGTATTGACTTTGGGGGGGGGGTTTGTCTTATTTTTGTTTGTTTCACAATAAAAAATGGTAGGCATGTTGTGTAAATCAAATGATACAAACCCCTCAAAAATCAATTTTAACTCCAGGTTGTAAGGCAACAAAACTGTAAAAATGCCAAGGGGGGTGAATACTTTCACAAGCCACTGTAGTTGAATCTGTTATACAACCCATTGCCCTTTATGGTGGTGAGGGTCTAGGGTCCGCTCACCAACCAAGAATTCACAAAATGGGACAAAAACAAATTGAGACTTTGCATGCAGAATTCTGATAACATATCCTCTGTGTACAAAGTAAAACACCAAATAATGCATGCAAAGCAGAATTAGGCCGATACCCGCTAATGATCAAAATCCAGAAAAGAGCCAACCACCTAAAATTAAGTGATTCCCAAACCTTTCATAACAAAGCCATCTCCTACAGAGAGATGAATCTGGAGTCCCTTGAGGAAGCTGGTCCTAGGGCTCTGTTCACAAACCCAAACAGACCTCACAGAGCCCAAGACAGCAACACAATTAGACCCAACCAAATCATGAGAAAACAAAACGATAATTACTTGACACATTGGAAAGAATGAACAAAAACACTGACCATACAAGAATGCTATTTGGCCCTAAACAGAGAGTACACAGTGGCAGAATACCTGACTACTGTGACTGACCCAAACCTAAGTAAAGCTTTGACTATTTACAGACTCAGTGAGCATAGCCTTGCTAATGAGAAAGGGAAGACGGGTTATGGGCATACTGCCCACAAAATGTGGTGGAAATTGAGTTGCACTTCCTAACCTCCTGCCAAACGTATGACCATATTAGAGACACATATTTCCCTCAGATTACACAGACCCACAAAGAATTTGAAAACAAACCCCATATCTACTGGGTGAAATACCACAGTGTGCCATCACAGCAGCAAGATGTGTGACCCGTTGCCAAAACAAAAGGTCAACCAGTGAAGAAGAAACACCAATGTAAATACAACCCATATTTATGTTGATTTATTTTCCCTTTTGTACTTTAACTATTTGCACACATTTGAAATCTCTTTATTCTTTTGTAACTTTTGTGAGTTTAATGTTTAAAAAATGTTTTTTTGTTTCCACTTTTGTTTATTACTGTATCTACGGTGCCTTCGGAAAGTATTCAGAACCCTTGACTTTTTCCACACTTTGTTACGTTACAACCGTATTCTAAAATGTATTAAATAATTTTTTCCCCCTCATCAATCTACACACAATACCCTATAATGACAAAGAAAAAACAGGTTTTTAGAAATGTTTGCTAATTTATGAAGTATTCAGACCCTTTACTCAGTACTTTGTTGAAGCACCTTACTTTGTTGAAGCACATTTGGCAGAGATTTCTGCCTTGAGTCTTCTTGAGTATGACCCTACAAGCTTAGCACACCTGTATTTGGGGAGTTTCTCCCATTCTTCTCTGCAGATCCTTTCAAACTCTGTCTGGTTGGACGGTGAGTGTTGCTACACAGCTATTTTCAGGTCTCTCCAGAGATGTTCGATCAAGTTCAAATCGGGGCTCTGGCTGGGCCACTCAAGGACATTCAGAGACTTGTCAAGAAGCCACTCCTTCATTGTCTTGGTTGGGTGCTAAGGGTTGTTGTCCTGTTTGAAGGTGAACCTGAGTCTGAGGTCCTGAGTGCTCTGGAGCAGGTTTTCATCAAGGATCGCTCTGTACTTTGCATCGTTCATCTTTGCCTCAGTCCTGAATAAGTTCCTCCCAGTTCCTGCCTCTGAAAAACATCCCCACTGCATGATGCTGCCACCAATAAACTCCTACCATTTTTATTTTTAATAAATTAGCAACATTTTCTAAAACTTGTTTTTGCTTTGTCATTATGGGGTATTGTGTGTAGTTTGATGAGGGGAAAAAAACATTTGATCAATTTTAGAATAAGGCTGTAACGTAACCAAATGTGGAAAAAGTCAATGGGTCTGAATACTTTCTGAAGGCACGTTACATACAGTTGAAGTCGCAAGTTTATATACACCTTAGCCAAATACATTTAAAATCACAGTTCCTGAGATTTAATCCAAGTAAAAATTCCCTGTTTTAGGTCAGTTAGGATCACCACTTTATTTTAAGAACGTGAAATGTCAGAATAATAGTAGAGAGAATGATTTATTTCAGCTTTTCTTTCTTTCGTCACATTCCCAGTGGGTCAGAGGTTTACATACACTCAATTAGTATTTGGTAGCATTGCCTTTAAATTGTTTAACTTGGGTCCAATGCTTCAGGTAGCCTTCCACAAGCTTCCCACAATAAGGTGGGTGAATATTGGCATATTCCTGGTGTAAATGAGTCAGGTTAGGCCTCCTTGCTCATTAACACTTTTTGAGTTCTGCCCACAAATCTTCTATAGGATTGAGGTCATGGCTTTGTGATGGCCACTCCAATACCTTGACTTTGTTGTCCTTAAGCCATTGCCACAACTTTGGAAGTATGCTTGGGGTCAATGTCCATTTGGAAGACCCATTTTTTAAATATTTAACGAGGTAGGCAAGTTGAGAACAAGTTCTCATTTACAACTGTGACGTGGCCAAGATAAAGCATAGCAGTGTGAACAGACAACAACACAGAGTTACACATGGAGTAAACAATAAACAAGTCAATAACACAGTAGAAAGAAAAAAAGAGTCTATATACATTGTGTGCAAAAGGCATGAGGAGGTAGGCGGATAATTACAATTTTGCAGATTAACACTGGAGTGATGAATGATCAGATGGTCATGTGCAGGTAGAGATACTGGTGTGCAAAAGAGCAGAAAAGTAAATAAATATAAACAGTATGGGGATGAGGTAGGTAAATTGGGTGGGCTATTTACCGATGGACTATGTACAGCTGCAGTGATCGGTTAGCTGCTCAGATAGCAGATGTTTGAAGTTGGTGAGGTAGATAAAAGTCTCCAACTTCAGCGATTTTTGCAATTCGTTCCAGTCACAGGCAGCAGAGAACTGGAACGAAAGGCGGCCAAATGAGGTGTTGGCTTTAGGGATGATCAGTGAGATACACCTGCTGGAGCGCGTGCTACGGATGGGTGTTGCCATCGTGACCAGTGAACTGAGATAAGGCGGAGCTTTACCTAGCATGGACTTGTAGATGACCTGGAGCCAGTGGGTCTGGCGACGAATATGTAGCGAGGGCCAGCCGACTAGAGCATACAGGTCGCAGTGGTGGGTGGTATAAGGTGCTTTAGTGACAAAACGGATGGCACTGTGATAAACTGCATCCAGTTTGCTGAGTAGAGTATTGGAAGCTATTTTGTAGATGACATCGCTGAAGTCGAGGATCGGTAGGATAGTCAATTTTACTAGGGTAAGTTTGGCGGCGTGAATGAAGGAGGCTTTGTTGCGGAATAGAAAGCCGACTCTGGATTTGATTTTGGATTGGAGAAGTTTGATATGAGTCTGGAAGGAGAGTTTACACCTAGGTACTTATAGATGTCCACATATTCTAGGTCGGAACCATTCAGGGTGGTGATGCTAGTCGGGCGTGCGGGTGCAGGCAGCGAACGGTTGAAAAGCATGCATTTGGTTTTACTAGCGTTTAAGAGCAGTTGGAGGCCACGGAAGGAGTGTTGTATGGCATTGAAGCTCGTTTGGAGGTTAGATAGCACAGTGTCCAAGAAAGGGCCAGAAGTATACAGAATGGTGTCGTCTGTGTAGAGGTGGATCAGGGAATCGCCCGCAGCAAGAGCAATATCATTGATATATACAGAGAAAAGAGTCGGCCCGAGAATTGCACCCTGTGGCACCCCCATAGAGACTGCTAGAGGACCGGACAACATGCCCTCCAATTTGACACACTGAACTCTGTCTGCAAAGTAGTTGGTGAACCAGGCAAGGCAGTCATTAGAAAAACCGAGGCTACTGAGTCTACCGATAAGAATATGGTGAGTGACAGAGCCGAAAGCCTTGGCCAGGTCGATGAAGACGGCTGAAGCGACCAAGCTTCATGTTCCTGACTGATGTCTTGAGATGTTGCTTCAATATATCCACATAACTTTCCATCTTAATGATGCCATCTATTTTGTGTAGTGCACCAGTCCCTCCTGCAGCAAGCACACGCACAACATGATGCTGCCGTCCGGTGCTTCGCGGTTGGGATGGTGTTCTTCGGCTTGCAGTGGCTTTTTCCTTGCTGAGCGTCCTTTCAGGTTATGTTGATATAGGACTCGTTTCACTGTGGATATAGATATTTTGCACCTGTTTCCTCCAGCATTTTAACATCTTCATCTCTAGGAGGCAGAACTCGTCTCCTTCATGACGCCTGCTTGGTCCCATGGTGTTTATACCTTCAGGTGTTTGGAAATTGCTCCCAAGGATGAACCAGACTTGTGGAGGTCTACAATTGTTTTCTGAGGTCTGATTTCTTTTGATTTTCACATGATGTCAAGCAAGGAAGCGTTGAGTTTGAAGGTAGGCCTTGAAATACTTGCAAAGGTACACCTCCAATAGGCTAATTTACATCATTTGAGTCAATCAGAAGCTTCTAAAGCCATGACATCATTTATGGAATTTTCCAAGCTGTTTAAAGGCACAGTCAACTTAGTGTATGTAAACCTCTGAGCCACTGGAATTGTGAAACAGTGAATTATAAGTGAAATAATCTGTTTGTAATCAATTATTGGAAAAATGAATTGTGTCATGCACAAAGTAGATGTCCTAACAGACTTGCCAAAACTATAGCTTGTTTACAATAAATTTGTGGAGTGGTTGAAAAATGAGTTTTAATGACTCCAACCTAAGTGTCTGTAAACTTCTGACGTCAACTGTATGTCATTTACCCCACATCACAGTAATGTTTCCATTATGATTATTAACAGTGAGGTCAAATAACACTGCATCAATGTGCCAGAAATGTCAACATGCTGCTCAGTATGTTCAACTCAATATAGAAACGGATAGGGGATCATGGAAAGAACAAAATAGCCATCACTCAGTGACAGATCTCACCAACCACAAATGTTCTCTGTTTGTTCGTGCACAGAGTATAACAATGCCATGAGCGGCTTTGCTCGGAAGATGCCCTGTAATTTTCAACCATGCAGTCAGTCAGTGGCTGGCTGGCTGACTGGCACAGTCCAGTGCCCATGAAAGAAATCGCTCTCCATGGTCACAGCTAGTGCTCTGGATCTGCGTCCTAAATGGCACCCCGTTCCCTATGAAACCTGTTCAAAAATAGTGCACTGTAAAGGGAGTAGGGTGCTATTTGAGACGCTTCTGTAACCCATGGTATAATTGTGTTTACCCAACCTTTTATCATTGGACACACACGGAGACAGATTGATTGAAAACAAGAAAAAAAATGTGTCCACTAGGAAGCGTCCTTTAGTGTAATAAACTTCACACAACAATTTTTTTTTTTTCTGTGAGTATGAATATGGTACAGATTTGTATATGTAACTGGGTCAACAAGGGGTTTGTCTTTTACAGGCTTTTCAAAGAGAGATGGGCTCTGCCCCACACGGCACCCTATTCCCTTTGTAGTGCACTGCTTTTGATCTGGTAGAAAGTAGAACACTTTATGGGGAATAGGGTGCCATTGGCGACACAACCATGGTTGTTTAGTGGTAGAAACAGGAGCCAACCGGTGATGTCAAAGATTAAGACCCTGGGGGTCACTTTGTCATTAGGTACATTCTAGGTACTATAGTCACTGACACACTGTTTGATCCTGGATATTTATTTTTTATGAAAGACTTATTTTACCAGGTAAGTTGACTGAGAACATTCTTATTTACAGCAACAACCTGGGGAATAGTTACAGGGTAGAGGAGGAGGGATGAATGAGCCAATTGTAAGCTGCGGATGATTAGGTGACCATGATGGTATGAAGGCCAGATTGGGAATTTAACCAGGACACCAGGGTTAACACCCCTACTCTTAAAATTCATGCCATGGGGTATTTTGTGACCACAGAGAGTCAGGACACCCATTTAACATCCCAGCAGAAAGACAGCGACCTACACAGGGCAATGTCCCCAGTCACTGCCCTGGGGGATTGGGAGATTTTTTTTGTTTACCAGAGGAAAGGGTGCCTCCTAGTGGCCCTCCAACACCACTTCCAGCAGTATCTGATCTCCCATCCAGGGACCAACCAGGCCCAACGCTGCATAGCTTCAGAAGAAAGCCAGCAGTTGGATGGATGCAGGGTGGTATGCTGCTTGCCAAATATTGTTTTAGGTACCTGTATACATCAGTAATACTAATGTGGTTAAATGCTTATAATAAAACATGTTCCAGTGAGGAAATGTGATTCAAATTTTATTTGTCACATGCACCAAGTACAACAGGTATAGTAGACCTTACAACTAAATGCTTACTTCCAAGCCATTAACCAACAATGCAGTTTTAAGAAAAATAGGAGTTATATCCAATCAAATCCAATCAAATGGACTTATATAGCCCTTCATACATCAGCTGATATCTCAAAGTGCTGTATAGAAACCCAGCCTAAAACCCCAAACAGCAAGCAATGCATGTGTTGAAGCATGTTGGCTAGGAAAAACTCCCTAGAAAGGCAAAAACCTAGGAAGAAACCTAGAGAGGAACCAGGCTATGAGGGGTGGCCAGTCATCTTCTGGCTGTGCCGGGTGGAGATTATAACAGAACATGGCCAAGATGTTCAAATGTTCATAAATAACCAGCATGGTCAAATAATAGGTCTGGGACAGGTAGCACGTCCGGTGAACAGGTCAGAGTTCCACAGCCGCAGGCAGAACAGTTGAAACTGCAGCAGCAGCACGGCCAGGTGGACTGGGGACAGCAAGAACTCATCATGCCAGGTAGTCCTGAGGCATGGTCCTAGGGCTCAGGTCATCCGAGAGAGAGAAAGAAAGGGAAAAAGAGAATTAGAGAGAGCATACTTAAATTCACACAGGACACCGGATAAGACAGGAGAAGTACTCCAGAAATAACAAACTGACCCTAGCTCCCCGACACATAAACTACTGCAGCATAAATACTGGGGGCTGAGACAGGAGGGGTCAGGAGACACTGTGGCCCCATCCGATGATACCCCCGGACAGGGCCAAACAGGAAGGATATAACCCCACCCATTTTGCCAAAGCACAGCCCCCACACCACTAGAGGGATATCTTCACCACCAACTTACCATCCTGAGACAAGGCTGAGTATAGCCCACAAAGATCTCCGCCACGACACAATCAAAGGGGGTTGCGCCAGGGCAATTTTGGGGCTTCACCATGTTTCATTGAAATGTACAGCTGTGTGTCATCCGCATAGCAGTGAAAGTTAACATTATGTTTTCGAATGACATCCCCAAGAGGTAAAATATATAGTGAAAACAAGAGTGATCCTAAAACGGAACCTTGAGGAACACCGAAATGTACAGTTGATTTGTCAGAGGACAAACCATTCACAGAGACAAACTGATATCTGTCCAACAGATAAGATCTAAACCAGGCCAGAACTTGTCCATGTAGACCAATTTGGGTTTCCAATCTCTCCAAAAGAATGTGGTGATCGATGGTATCAAAAGCAGCACAAAGGTCTAGGTGCACGAGGGCAGATGCAGAGCCTCGGTCTGATGCCATTAAAAGGTTAAGAAAAATATTTTCTAAATAAACTAAAGTAAAAACTAAAAGAGCAACAATAAAATAACAATAACGTGGGTATATACAGGGGGTACCGGAACCGAGTCAATGTGTGGGGGTACACGTTAATTGAGATAATTGAGGTAATATGTAGTTAGGGGTAAAGTAACTATGCATAGATAATAAACAGTGAGTAGCAGCAGCGTAAAAAAAATGGGAGGAGGGGGGGCGTCAATGCAAATAGTCTGGGTAGCCATTTCATTAGCTGTTCAGCAGTCTTATGGTTTGGGGGTAGAAGCTGTTTAGAAGCCTTTTGGACCTATACTTGGCGCACCAGTACCGCTTGCCATGCGGAAGCAGAGAGAACATTCTATGACTAGGGTCTTTGGTAATGTTTAGGGCCTTCCTTTGACACTGCCTGGTATAGAGATCCTGTATGGCCGAAGCTGTGCCGTACGCACTACCCTCTGTAGCGCCGAGCTGTTGCCATACCAGGCGGTGATGCAACCATGCTTTCGATGGTGCAGCTGTAGAAATCTTTGAGGATTTAAAGACCTGTACAAATTATTTTCAGTCTCATGAGTGGGAATAGGCGTTGTTGTGCCCTCTTCACGACTGTCTTGGTGTGTTTGGATCATGAAAGTTTGTTGGTGTTGTGGACACCAAGGAACTTGAAGCTCTCAACCTGCTTCACTACAGCCCCGTCGATTAGAATGGGGGAGGGCTCGGCCCTCCTTTTCCTGTAGTCCACAATCATCACCTTTGTCTTGATCACACTGAGGGAAAGGTTGTTGTCCTGGCACTTCACTGCCAGGTCTCTGACCTCCTCCCTATAGGCTAACTCATCGTTGTCGGTGATCAGGCCTACCACTGTTGTGTCGTCGGCAAACTTAATGATGGTGTTGGAGTCGTGCTTGGCTACACAGTTGTGGGTGAACAGGGTCTACAGGAGGGGACTAAACACGCACCCCTGAGGGGCCCCCGTCTTGAGGATCAGTGTGGCGGATGTGTTGTTGCCTACCCTTACCACCTGGGGGCACCCCGTCAGGAAGTCCAGCGTCCAGTTGCAGAGGTAGGGTTCTTAGCTTCGTGATGAACTTTGAGGGCACTATGGTTTTGAACGCTGAGCTGTAGTCAATGAACAGCATTCTCACGAAGGTGTTCCTTTTGTCCAGGTGAGAAAGGGTAGTGTTGAGTGCAATAGAGATTGCGTCATCTGTGGATCTGTTGGAGCGGTATGCAAGTTGAAGTGTGTTTCTGGAATGATGGTGTTGATGTGAGCCATGACCAGCCTTTCAAAGCACTTTATGGCTACAGACATGAGTGCTACGGGTCACTAGTCATTTAGGCAGGTTACCTTGGTGTAATCCGTCTGGCCCCGCAGCCTTGTGTATGTTGACTTGTTTAAAGGTCTTACTCACGTTGGCTACGGAGAGCGTGATCACACAGTCGTCCGGAACAGCTGATGCTCTCATGCATGCCTCAGTGTTGCTTGCCTCGAAGCGAGCATAGAATTTATTTAGCTCGTCTGGTAGGCTCGTGTCACTGGGCAGCTCGCAGCTGTGCTTCCCTTTGCAGTCTGTAATAGTTTGCAAGCCCTACCACATAAAACGAGCGTCGGAGCCAGTGTAGTATGATTCAATCTTAGCCCTCAATCTTAGCCTGTTTGATGGTTCGTCGCAGGGCATAGCAGGATTTCTTGTAAACTTCCGGGTTCGAGGCCCGCACCTTGAAAGCGGCAACTCTACCCTTTAGCTTCTGGTTGGGGTATGTATGTACAGTCACTGTGGGGACAATGTTCTCAATGCACTTATTGATAAAGCCAGTGACTGATGTGGTGTACTCCTCAATGCCATCGGAAGAATCCTGGAACATGTTCCAGTCTGTGATAGCAAAACAGTCCTGTAGTTTAGCCTCTGCTTCATCTGAGCACTTTTTTATAGACTGAGTCACTGGTGCTTCCTGCATTAATTTTTGCTTGTAAGCAGGAATCTGGAGGAGAGTTGCTGTCGGATTTACCAAATGAAGGGCGAGGGAGAGCTTTGTACGCGTCTCTGTGTGTGGAGTTGCACATTTAACATGTTGATGGAAATCTGGTAGAACTGATTTAAGTTTCCCTGCATTAAAGTCTCCGGCCACTAGGAGTGCCGCCTCTGGGTGAGTGGTTTCCTGTTTGCTGCTTATTTCCTTATGCAGCTGTCTGAGTGTGGTCTTAGTGCCAGCATCTGCCTGTGGTGGTAAATAAACAGCCATGAAAAGTATAGCTGAAAACTCTCTAGGCAAGTAGTGTGGCCTGCAATTTATCACAATATACTCTACTTCAGGCGAGCAAAATCTAGAGACCTCCTTAGATTTCATGCATCAGCTGTTGTTTACAAATATGCACAGACCGCCCCCCCGTCTTACCGCTAGCTGAATATCCATGTCGTCATTCAGCCACGATTCCGTGAAACATAGGATATTTCAGTTTTTGATGTCCCGTTAGAAGGATATTAGTGATCGTACCTCGTCTAGTTCCTTGTCCAATGATTGCATGTTGGCGAGTAGTATTGACGGTAGCAGCAGCTTTCCCACTCGTCTTTTCCGGGTCCTGACCAGGCATCCGGCTCCCTGTCCTCTGTACCTGTGTCGCCTCCTCTTGCAAATAACGGGGATGATGGCCCTGTCGGGTGTTTGGAGAATGTCTTGTGCTTCTTGCTCGTTGAAGAATAAATCTTTGTCTAATCTGAGGTGAGTGATCGCTGTCCTGATATGCAGAAGCTCTTTGTCTAATCTGAGGTGAGTGATCGCTGTCCTGATATGCAGAAGCTCTTTGTCTAATCTGAGGTTAGTGATCGCTGTCCTGATATGCAGAAGCTCTTTGTCTAATTCGAGGTGAGTGATCGCTGTCCTGATATCCTGAAGCTCTTTGTCTAATCCGAGGTGAGTGATCGCTGTCCTGATATCCAGAAGCTCTTTGTCTAATCCGAGGTGAGTGATCGCTGTATATCCAGAAGCTCTTTGTCTAATCCGAGGTGAGTGATCACTGTCCTGATATGCAGAAGCTCTTTTTTGCTGTAAGATACGGTTGCAGGAACATTATGTACAAAATAAGTTACAAATAACGCAAAAAACCCCACATAATAGCACAATTGGTTGAGCGCCCGTAAAACTGCTGCCATTTCTTCCACCAACATTTTTCTGTAAAGGGTAGTATTGTCACATCCTGATCAGTTTCACCTGTCCTTGTTATTGGCTCCACCTCCTCCAGGTGTCGCTTGTTTTCCCCAGTGTATTTATCCCTGTGTTTCCTTTCTCTCTGTGCCAGTTCATCTTGTATTTTTCCAAGTCAACCAGCGGTTTTGCCGTTCTCCTGCTTTTTGCATTCTCTTTTTTCTAGTCTTCCCGGGTTTTGACCTTTGCTTGTTTCTGGACTTTGTACCTGCCTACCTGACCATTCTGCCTGCCTTGACCCCGAGCCTGTCTGCCACTCTGTACCTCCTGGACTCTGATCTGGTTTTGACCTTTTTGCCTGTCCAAGACCATTCTCTTGCCTTACGCCTTGGATTAATAAACATCGTAAGACTCCAACCATCTGCCTCCTTTGTCTGCATTTGGGTCTCGCCTTGATAGGTGTGTTTTGGAAAATGAATAGGAGAGTGCATGTGAATACAGCAAGAGCTCGGGAAATACTATAGTTTATAGAATGACATCAGAGTCCCAAACGGCAGAGCCTTTGTTTAGTCTGATGCTCTGTCCAACGTGCGCTGACCTAAAAGATGACTCAAATGGTACCCTATTCCCTATTTAGTGCACAATCTTTTGGCCAGGGCCCATAGGCCCAAAGTAGTGCACTTTTTAGGGAATAGGGTGCCATTTGGGAAGCTGTCCTACAGGATGGCTCACTGAGCCCTAATGTGTTCATGCATTCAGATGAACACTGTAAAAGCCTACTGAGTCTAAATATTAGGATGTGTCATGGATAAGATTACATTGGTATACGTGTAGCTACACCCACATACTTTACAGTAGATGAATGAACAGAGCCAATGCTGTCATTGTACACACTCACATAAAGAGCGAGTGTGTACTGTGAAGTGGAATTTTGTCTAAAACAGGAAGTCATCTCTGATAGAAGTCAACCATTTGCTCTGATAAGAATCTCTCTGATGGTATCAGTGACGAGGTCATCTTCTAACTAGACGAGCACCCATAGAGACCAGGTGATTGTGGGGATAGTGTCCAGACAGTAAAGTGACTGCTGCATCCTAAAGGTTGTCCCAAATGGCACCCTACACCCTATTCTCTATATAATGCATTACTTTTGACCTGGGCCTTTTGGGATGTAGCCTAACTGTGAGATTAAGAGGATATACCTTTTACTCTAAATGGGTTAGTCTGTGGTGCCTGGTGGAATCTGCAGCACATCCTTCTACCTCACTAACTCTGATAAGACAAGTGACACATCTTGGCTGGTTGTCTGAATCTGCCCCACTCTCCAGATCCTAGACGTTGATAGGATGGTTGGAGTTACAGCTGGATGACATTTTCTTGGGGAGGATGGACTCAAATAAAAACTGTTTGTAGAGCTAGCTAGTCCCACTCCTTGCACCAACCATAACCCCTTTTGTGGGGCAGTTAGTCACAACTCTAACCCCCTTTTTGTATGGCTAGCTAGTCCCACTCCTTGCACCAAACCTAACCCCTTTTGTAGGGCAGTTAGTCCCAACCCTAACCCCCTTTTTGTAGGGCTAGCTAGTCCCACTCCTTGCACCAACCCCAAACCCCCTTTTTGTAGGGCAGTTAGTCCCAACCCTAACCCCCTTTTTGTAGGGCTAGCTAGTCCCACTCCTTGCACCAACCCCAAACCCCCTTTATGTAGGGCAGTTAGTCCCAACCCTAACCCCCTTTTTGTAGTGCTAGCTAGTCCCACTCCTTGCACCAGCCCCAAACCCCCTTTTTGTAGGGCTAGCTACAGGGGTCCTGCCTCTGCTTTGGTCTTACAAAGCTAACCATTTTAATTCAAACATTTTTAGTTTTAATTTCTTTGCACAAATAAAAAGACAGTTTGTACAGAGTCCAAAACAACAACAGTATGTGCAGGAAGGGAGAAAAATCCCAGAAGGGCTTGTCGAGTGATTGACTCTGATTGACAGCTCAGGTACTGCCCCCAGCTAAGATAATGTCTTCAGGTGAACAATTCCCTCAATGAAAGACTAAATTCACACACATGCTGGGACATGAAAAGGCCCAGCCACTCTGTACCTCTCTGTACTCTGATGAGTTGTTCTAATGCGTGCCATATAGTCCCACGTCCTCGCTGAACAAGTAAAGTACATAGGGTTTGGTTTCCTTTCATGGAAGGGAACACAGTGCCCGAAGCTGGGCCTGGGAGTGGACTTCTAGGTTCCCACAGTGGACGGATGGTGTCAGTGGTGGAATCTTTTTGATGTGACCTTTCACAGGAAATTAATCCCTCTAATCACACACACAAACACACACAGCGTTCCAACATCCACTGTTACTGAGCTGATCACCGTATCACTTTATCACTTACCTTTATTTAACTAGGCAAGTGATTTAAGAACAAATTCTTATGTACAATGATGGCCTACACCGGCCAAACCCGGACGACGCTGGGCCAATTGTGCGCCGCCCTATGGGAATCCCAATCACGGATGGTTGTGATACAGGCTGTATCTCATTACACATAAATAGTAACAATTTAAAACAAACACAGGGATATAGTACAGTTGATGTACTTTTTATAGTAGAATGGGGGTAAATAAAGGGCAGGTTGTGGCCTTGTCCCAATGCATCCTGGGGGCATAGAATCTTTGTCAGTGGCAGGTGTTTGGGCAGATTCAGGCAAAGCACAAGACTCTCAGGAGCACATAGTTATTTTCATGCAGGAGCCAATTAGATCTCAGGTGGTTCAGATCTGATTTTGTCCCTCAGTAAGACATAGATAACCACATCAAACGCTGTTCAACCTCAACCTGTGATTTACTGTGGGGAACTCATGGACACTCATCAAAGGTGATCGGCAGCGACACACCGCTAGTGAACCTGAGGTCGCTAGTTAGCTGGCTGGCTGTTCTCCACACAAAATAAATTCCTGACTGATTGAACTCGCTGGCTTTATTGCCTTTTTTTGTGCTCTCCTTTGACTGGTTCCAGATCTGTTTGTACAATCCAAACAATGACCATATGAGTTGGCAAGACAGCACAAACAGAACTGGAACCAGGCTATGTCTGCCTAGCCCCAACACAATACGATCAACCAGTTAAATCGATCCTCGTGAATGTCCCCAGCCATAAAACCTTGAATCAACCAAACATAAACAGATAAGGAAACCAAATTAAAAGAGGATTAAGATGAGTGTACAGTACTGTATGCCTTGCTTTTATAGACTGAACAAGCATCTCGTATGCATCCCAATTGGCACCCTATTGGTCCTTGTCAAAAGTAGTGCACTATATAGGGATAGGGTGCCATTTGGGAGCAGGGTGCCCTTGATTCATCCTCTTCAGCCAGTTGATTCCAGTTAAGGTAACATCCTGTGACAGGGATGCTAACCAGATGAAGAGCTTCTGTTGATGACTCACCGGTATGAAGGCCGTCTGCCTGCAGCAAAAGAAGAGAAAAAAGAGAGAAAGAAAGAGAAAGAAACAATGAGAAACCACAGCACCCGTACATGAAAAGGTACGTGTGAGTGAAAGCATTTTGGACGATATCTCACCTTGCAGGTTCAATTACACAGGACAAACAAAGGGGTTGACAATGACATAGATCAAAAATACTTCATCTGTGCAATACCGGAGGCTAACTTTGTGGAGGAGCACAATGGTACTGAGAAGCTGTCCTGAACACTGTGACAATATCACAGGTTGTCCCAAAATCCCCCTGTTTCAGACAAAAACCCACAGGAGAGCTTCCCATGGGAAAGCTCACTCTTAATTATTGGATACATTTATTCAACAATATAAGTCATTTAATGGTGTACCATCAATCTATAAGGCTTTTACTCAATGTGAACTCAAACTGTTCAGTGAACTCAAACTGTTCAGTGTTCCAAGTATTGAGAACTTTGCATGGTTGTATAAGCCTACAGTATTTGTTATTGATGTGCTGCAATGTGCACTAACAAATAAAGAAGGCTAAATATAAGGCGCCTACATTTTTCGTCTAACCACATGGTGCAGTCACATAAAAGCATAAAAGCAAGAATGGAATTGAACTGAAATAGACTGTCTGTGGAAAATTACAGCAGGGATATAGAGGCAACTGGAGCAGGGATATAGAGGAAACTACAGCAGGGATATAGAGGAAACTGGAGCAGGGATATAGAGGAAACTGGAGGAGGGATATAGAGGAAACTACAGCAGGGATATAGAGGAAACTGGAGCAGGGATATAGAGGAAACTGGAGCAGGGATATAGAGGAAACTACAGCAGGGATATAGAGGAAACTGGAGCAGGGATATAGAGGAAACTACAGCAGGGATATAGAGGAAACTGGAGGAGGGATATAGAGGAAACTACAGCAGGGATATAGAGGAAACTGGAGCAGGGATATAGAGGAAACTACAGCAGGGATATAGAGGAAACGAGCAGGGATATAGAGGAAACTGGAGCACGAGTCCATCTGGTGGCCAAATAATTAAACAAAAGTCTGTAGTTCACAGGAAGATGAGCATGCGCCCAGGCTCCTTTTCAAAAGGAAACCATTTACATTTTAACGTAGCAGTTGTGGCAGTCATTAAATATTGATCTCTTTCGACCTGACCTTTGTTTTAGATTCAGCTACAGCTTCATTAAATCCAATTGGTTTTTTTAGAACGTGGGATGGCTGTATTTGATATGCTAATTACATGTTTATTTTCTTACAAAATATGTTTTATTATCAAAACAGAGATGAATTATTCTGAGCTTCAAAATAATTTTATTATAATGAAGATGAATATGCCATTCTATGATCAACACTGTCTACCAGCTATGCAGCACTACAACGTATGCTACATCACCAAAAGTATGTGGACCCCTGGTTGTCGAACATCTCATTCCAAAATCATGGGCATTAATATGGAGTTGGTCCCCCTTTTGCTGCTATAACAACCTCCACTCTTCTGAGAAGGCTTTCCACTAGATGTTGGAACATTGCTGCGGGGACTTGCTTCCATTCAGCCACAACATTAGTGAGGTCGGGCACTGATGTTGGGCAATTATGCCTGGCTTGCAGTCGGCGTTCTAATTCATTCCAAAAGTGTTCTATGAGTTGAGGATAGGGCTCTGGGCAGGCCAGTCAAGTTCTTCCACACTGATCTCGACAAACAATTTCTGCATGGACCTCGCTTTGTGCACAGGAGCATTGTCATGCTGAAACAGGAAAAGGCCTTCCCTAAAATGTTGTCACAGTTGGAAGCACAGGATCGTTTAGAATGTCATTGTATGCTGTAGCATTAAGATTTCCTTCACTGGAACTAAGGAGCCAAGCCCACACCATGAAAAACAGGCCCAGACTGTTATTCCTCCTCCACCAAACTTTACAGATGGCACTATGCATTGGGGCAGGTAGCGTTCTCCTGGCATTCGCCAAACCCAGAATCGTCCGTCGGACTGCCAGATGTTGAAGCATGATGATCACTCCAAAGAACTTGTTTCCACTGCTCCAGAGTCCAATGCGGCGAGCTTTACACCACTCCAGCCAAAGCTAGGCATTGCGTATGGTGATCTTAGGCTTGTGTGTGGCTGCTCGGCCATGGAAACCCATTTCATGAAGCTCCTGAAAAAAACAGTTATTGTGCTGACGTTGCTTCCAGAGGCAGTTTGGAACTCGGTAGTGAGTGATGCAACTGAGAACAGGTCCCGTTCTGTGAGCTTGTGTGGCCTACCACTTCATGGCTGAGGCGTTGTTGCTCCTAGATGTTTCCACTTCACAATAACCAGCACCTACAGTTGATCGGGGCAGCTCTAGCAGGGCAGAAATTTGATGAACTGACGACATCCTATGATGGCGCCACGTTGAAAGCCACTGAGCTCTTCAGTAAGGCCATTCTACCCCCGATGTTTGTCTATGGAGATTGCATGGCCATGTAATCGATTTTATACAACTGTCAGCAATGGGTATGGCTGAAATAGCCGAATCCACTAATTTGAAGTGGTGTCCACATACTTTTGCATATCTAGTGTACCAGTGAATTTGAACTGAACATTTCACTGAGGAACATTATTTTAATTTGGACTCACATAGGTCATGGCCATATGCCAAACACCACCCTAATTCCTATATATAGGAAATAGGGTGCAATTCGGGATCCAGATCATATGACTGATATCCATTGAAGTTTTCACACCGTACAGAGATAGCTTAGTATCAAAGGCATGCAGAGAGGTGAGAAAGAGTCAAATAGCTCTTTCATCCCACTAACCTGACCTAAACTGCTCAAAGGTCTGGAGGGTGGGTGGGGTTGGGCTACAACCCCCAGAAATGGCCATCCTTTCATCTACCTAGCCCTTCACTCTCAATAAAATCCCACAGTTGAATTCCTCACTTCTTTATATATCAGATACACACTGAAATCCAATCTATCTATTTCAATACCTGATATCACAGACCCAACAATAGGTAAAACCCAACCGCCCCGTGCAATATTTCTATATATCATCAATTTGGCTGTTATGGTTCATCTGTTCAGAGCCTACAATAGTTCACATGGGATAATTGGTGGGGGATGGTGATTGGTTAACAGTGTGGGATGAAAGAGAGAGAGCTTCAGAGCAAAACTTCCCAACACCTACAAAGGACTCAAGAAGCCAAAGGGTTCAAGAAGCCAATGTTGTCCATAGCAGAGCGTTGACACAGTCTGCTACTTTCACAGCTTTATGGATTGGAAATCCGATCAGGGTAGTGCCACAGAGGGTGAAATTATACCTATGACACATTTTCTCTCTATTGTAAGCTATATCTTTTGTTATGATACCAAGGCTGTTTGGAATTCAGACACTAGACCAGATCAATTGTTAGTATATCAAAGTTTGCACCTGTTCTTTTCAAAAGTGAATAAAACTTAAGGTAGAGCACAAGTAAACAAGATAGGAAATACAATCTTTAGACAGGGATCAAGCTTAAAAATATATATATTTTTGTTTATGTCTGTTTTTGAATTTTATTGCCTACTGAAAGTGAAAAAGCCTAGTAATTCTAGCCCAAGGTATTGTACAGTGATCCTATTATGATCGACATAGCATTCCATCTACTAAATCACATTCAGGTCGTTCACCTCACTGTGCATTCCTGACATAATGTCGAAGGTACATGTCAGATGAGGTGTCAGATGTCTGACGTATCTTCTTCATTTTCATACCTTTTGAACTGGGACACATCTGAAAATACTTCACCCTTAGAGATTTGTTCCAGAACACTCAGAGACCATAACAATGTCTCTTTCTCTCTCTCTCTGTCTTTGTCTGTCTCTTTCTCTCTCTCTCTCTCTCTCTCTCTCTCTCTCTCTCTCTCTCTCTCTCTCTCTCTCTCTCTCTCTCTCTCTCTCTCTCTCTCTCTCTCTCTCTCTCTGTCTTTGTCTTTGTCTGCCTCTTTCTCTCTCTCTCTCTCTCTCTCTCTCTCTCTCTCTCTCTCTCTCTCTCTCTCTCTCTCTCTCTCTGTGCGCTCTGTCTCTGTCTGTCTCTTTCTAACTCTGTCTGTCTGTCTGTCTGTCTGTCTGTCTGTCTGTCTGTCTGTCTGTCTGTCTGTCTGGCTCTCTCGCTGTCACCCTGTAAATCTCTCTCTTTCTGTCTATCTCTTCCTCTCTCTCTCTTTTTCTCTCTTTCTCTCTCTCACAACGACTATGAAATCAGTCTCACAATGACTATGAAATTGAAATAGTGTAAGTGATGGCTTCACATTGTACTTCAATTTTGTTTGTGCAGTGTTTAATGTATTGAATCTGAATCATGCAAATTAAAGTTAGACTGTCTTATTGGCTTATAGAAGTTTATCCTTACAGACTCCACTCTCACACAGAAATTTAACCATTTTTGCACTTGTGTAGTAACGACTGTAGAGCCATTTGCAAAACATAGAAAAAGCCATTTGCAAAACCCCAATGTTACATATGTTACAGTAAGAAGCCTTTACAATCTTAATAATGCTTATACAGTACCAGTCAAAAGTTTGACACACCTACTCATTCAAGGGATTTTCTTTATTTGTACTATTTTCTACATTGTAGAATAATAGTAAAGACATCAAAACAATGAAATAGCACACATGGAATCGTGTAGTAACCAAAAAAGTGTTAAACAAATCAAAATATATGTAATATTTTAGATTCTTCACAATAGCCACCCCTTGCTTTGATGAAAGCGTTGCACACTCTTGGCATTCTCTCAACCAGCTTCACCTGGAATGCTTTGCTAACAGTCTTGAATGAGTTTCCACATATGCTGAGCACTTGTTGGCTACTTTTCCTTCACTCTGCAGTCCAACTCATCCCAACCCACTCAATCGGGTTGAGGTTGGGTGATTGTGGAGGCCAGGTCATCTGATGCAGCACTCCATCATTCTCCTTCTTGGTCAAATAGCCCTTACACAGCCTGGAGGGGAGTTGGGTCATTTTCCTGTTCAAATTATAGTCCCACTAAGCGCAAACCAGATGGGATGGCGTATCACTGCAGAATGCTGTGGTAGCCATGCTGGTTAAGTGTGCTTTGAATTCTAAATAAATCACTGACAGTGTCACCAGCAAAGCACCCCCACACCATCACCCCTCCTCTTCCATGCTTCACAGTGGGAACCACATATACAGAGATCATCCATTCACCTACTCTGCGTCTCACAAAAACACGGCGGTTGGAACCAAAAATCTCACATTTGGACTCATCAGACCAAAGGACAGATTACACCAGTCTAATGTCCATTGCTCATGTTACTTGGCCCAAACAAGTCTCTTCTTATTATTGGTGTCCTTTAGTAGTGGTTTCTTTACAGCAATTCGAACATGAAGGCCTGATTCACTCAGTCTCCTCTGAACAGTTAATATTGAGATGTGTCTGTTACTTGAACTCTGTGAAGCCTTTATTTGGGATGCTTCTCTTTGCTTATTTGAGCTGCTCTTGCCATAATATGGACTTGGTTTTTACCAAATAGGGCTATCTTCTGTATACCACCCATACCTTGTCACAACATAAGTTATTGGCTCAAACACATTAAGAAGGAAAGAAATTCCACTATTTAACTTTTAACAAGTTACACCTGTTAATTTAAATGCATTCCAGGTGACTAGCTCATGAAGTTGGTTGAGAGAATGCCAGGTGTGCAAAGCTGTCATCAAGGCAAAGGGTGGCTACTTTGAAGATTCTAAAATCTAAAATATATTTGGATTTGTTTAACACTTTTCTGGTTGCTGCATCACATTAGTCCGTGATTGGGAGTCCCATAGGGTGGTGCACAATTGGCCCAGCGTCGTCCAGGGTAAGCTGTCATTTTAAATAAGACTTTGTCCTTAACTGACTTGCCTATTTAAATAAAGGTCAAATAAATGTGTTATTTTATAGTTTTAATGTCTTCACCATTATTCTACATTGTAGAAAATAGTAAAACTATAGAAGAACCCTTGAATGAGTAGGTGTGTCCAAACTTTTGACTGGTACTGTACATTTTGTAGCAATGCTGGAATTCACATTTATAAATTCAAAGTCTATTCATGCTTATTAACAATGGTCATTAGACCTACTGTAAAAAGTCTCCCCACTAACTTGATGTGAAATGTAAAACATGCAAAGTGTTGATCTAAATTATAATATCTATTTGTCGAAGCGACCATAATGGAGATAAGCTCTGTTGCTAGATCTGGTGCAAAAAGCTCTTTATTATGCTGTGCATGATTCCTGATAAATAGACAAATAAAAAGTAGCTTTCAGATTTTTCATCCACTTTCACAGCAAACTCTTTGTGTCTGGAATGTTAGCTGATACATCTCTGATATATTTCCGAATGAGGACCTTAATATTTACTCGTTTTATAGTAATACAGAATATATGATCTGCTGAATATGATGCCTCTTATTTATATTATGCTATGCTACTCCACCTTTATCAGGCGATTTAAGATTGACGTTTCGGGAGCGAATCAGCACCATGGACAGTACCTGCATCAATACGACGTCATGGACAACGCCCTGCAATACACAAACGCATCATTCTTGTAGTACAGTGTCACAAAACTGCCTTTTCATTTAAAATCAAATGATTTGCCAGCTCACTCCTTAGTTAAATGCAGACTTCTACTAGCCTACAACATCCATCACTGATTTTCACAATTTTACCGCTCTCTTACGCCCGCATGGTCCAAATGATTACGCACGTTTTCAGCGTAAACGCTACTGTACTAATTACTCATCTTTTGTTCCCCATTCATAAGCTGCTACAATATCATAACAGTACGCTTTCACTGTATACTCCCCTTTAACTGGTGACGGCCCCTTTAAGGGTTATGTAGAGAGAAGGGCTGATGTAGGACGACTCCTCTGTGTGCGCTGCCATCCTCATCATGGCCTCCAAACAACCGCCGCTGCAACCGAGAATGAGCACGAGCAGACGAGCTGTTGGCCCTTTCCTTCCCCGCGCGGAGACCAACAACGTTAAGCCGAAACAGAGGCACCGGTAGAGGGGTGCGCGCCGGGGGATCAAGCCTCCGAGCTCATGCCACCCCGTTCTCCTCGATGTCTTCGTCAAAAGCCACTTACAGCCATTTGACAAAGAGGGATGCAAACCTGGGCGGCGGCAGAAACATGAACACGAATAGGGATTATTCTATCAATCTATCCGTGCAGCAAGTGCTGAGCCTCTGGGTGCAAGGCACGACGCTGCAACATTTCACAGGTAGGCTATGTACTGTATGTCACATTATTACTGTACAGTGTAAACACATGTCGTGCACTTGGCAGCGTTTCAACCGTTGTGTGTGGGATCTGGCTCGGTTCACCCAATTACCGGTGTTGTAGGCTACACACAGGGCTGGCCGTTTTCTATGAATTTACTGTACTGTTGGATAGAATGGGGTGACATGGGCAGCTGTGCGCGTCCATTTTTAAAGGGAGAGTATCCACGGTATGAAATATCAACCGGGCACCGGTAACTGCCCCGAAGTGTGTCGGTCTCCATACTGTAGCCTACCTGTACCTTACTTTTTATTAAGAGGCATGCGCCTCTCAATGCCTTGGTGTCACTTGAATAACAACGGCCAATGTGTTACGGCAATTACATTATAAACACAAATATAATTGAACTCAGTCATCGAATGAATAACAAATATATTCTACCGGTTAATGCATCATTGTGCTGCGTGAATGCACTTGGCACTGTAAAATGTATTGTCATCTCTGTTGCAGCCACACAGCCCTCTTCCTTTGTCTTGCGGTCGAGTAATCACAGGTAATTAGTGTCATCCTCACCAACTCCCGGATAGGCTGTCTGGGGTGTTGTAGGGAGATATGGCACATCCATCGACGCCTTACATTTACAGTGTGTGTATGTGGTATGTGTGTGTAAAAGGAGGCCGAGACGCTGTATGGTAGACTACTGTGACTATTCTGCACAGCAGTGGGTAACTTCTAAATTACCATAAGTATTTGTTGAAATGTAAACAGTCATGAGTGACAGTGTCACAAAATATGATTAAACACCCGACTAACCAGTCATTACAATTAGGACTCTCTCTCTTTGTATTTTTCTGTCTGTCTGTCCATCCGTTTGTCTCTCTCTCTCTATCCTATCCCCCCTCTCTCAAAAGGCTTTTACAAGGTCTTATTTATTTACATAATGAGATGTGATATCAGCATGCTAGTACATTGGTCATTGTACTTGTGGTATTCATTTTGAATGAGTGAAAATGCTAAAGTGCTAAGAGAATACAATAACCTAAGAATACAATAACCTAAGAATACAATAACCTAAGAATACAATAACCTAAGAAGAAAATAAGCTAAGAATACAATAAGCTAGGAATACAATAACCTAAGAATACAATAACCTAAGAATACAATAACCTAAGAATACAATAACCTAGGAATGAATTGGGCGGTGGAACAATTGACATTACAATGTCATAATAGCAAGATATTTCAAGACCTCTCTTGACTGGAATTCCTTTTTGCCTTGCAAAGAGAAGGATGGACGCACTGTATACGGGCATCATAGCTGGCATGTAGATGTTATGAGAGCAAGCCCAAGCGGACATCCTGGGCTGAGAAACATGAAGAAAAACAAGACATGGAATGCGTCCCAAATGGCACCCTATTTGGGACACAACCATGATTAATCATGCTGACTCAGCAGGGAAGTGACTCACAAGCACAACTATTGCAGAAGTAAAGTTGCTGTGGTGGTGAGACAAGAGTAAACCAATGAGTGCCATCCAGTATCTGGACTGCCATACGATCCTCAAAACCAGTCATGAAAAACAAGCTACAATTAAGTTAGATCCCCTAAGCAAGTTCAATGTAGACTCACACAGTGGCCATAAACTCTACAAGTTATGATAGACAACTCCTTTATACTTTTACAGTGTCACTCACACTCCTCTGGCAGAGTACTTTAACAAATGGTGTTTCCTGTGAACATCCATACCAGCAGTTTCTCTTCTTATTTCCTTCTCTATTCTCAGTCAAGAACAAAAACATGCCTCTGTTTTTCAGTTTAAAATCGACAGGATGATGTAATAAGATTCCATGCACCCAGCAAAGAGATTTGCCATTGTCTTTGTACAATGTGATTATTGATGTGCTCAGATGGATTACTGCTGATTAGTGGTGGCACCATCAGTCTTTTCATGCTTTCTTTTCTCTTGAATTGTTCACACTTCTGTCACGTGCTATTGCCATGTTATTCCATCCTATTAGCATCTCATTACATGTTATTACAGTACTCAATGACAACTTTCAGGTGTTTTTCACAGTACTGTATCGTTGCTGTTCTCTATCATAGGGGACAATCTCTCATACTTATGTACTTATGTAAATAAGGTATCTTTAAAAAAAAAGTAATATACTTATGTAAATAAGGTATCTTTAAAAAAAAAATCATTAAATCAGCTAACATTTCTAAAAAAAACAAAGGGATGAGTGATTGTGTGTAGCCTGACTAGGCTGTAGCAGTGACAATGACATTACTATCCAGAAGTATGGGCCCTGGTCGAAAGAAGGACCCTGGTCGAAGGAAGGACCCTGGTCAAAAGTAGTTCACTAAATATGGTGCCATTTGGGATACAACCAATGCCTTGCAGTGCCTTTGTAGGCTCTATGGGTCAAACGTTTGACCGCTTATCAGTGGAATGGGAACATAATGCTTTTCTCTTTCATGTTTTGTGTTAGCATGTGAGGCCAGCTGGCCCCCACTGTGTGTTGTGAAAGCTTCTGACGGAGGCCCCCAGGTTCGTGTTAGGGGATTAGCAGCATGACAAACATTAATAATACTACAGTCTTCTGACTGAGGGGTAGAGTTGAGGTTTGGGTTGCATGCCTGAAGATGACACAGCACCTGTACTATAATCCAGAGTACAGACGACCTCAACTCCATCCCCCCAACCCCTCACACACATAAAATATCCATGCACGCATGTACGCACGCACACGCACACACACACACACACACACACACACACACACACACACACACACACACACACACACACACACACACACACACACACACACACACACACACACACACACACACACACACACACACACACACACACACACACACACACACACACACACACACACACAGTATAAGCGGTGCCATGCAGAGAATGGTGCCGCTGAGCTATCTATGTTACAGTGGTGTGACAGAGTAGAGGTGTGTGGTGTGCCCCTATGTACCACAAATCCAGCCAGGCTTAGTGTTGGGCGGCAGCTGCTCAACTAGCGCCATCCCGGGGCCTGTGTGGAATCCTAATGGAGTTGGCTGGCGGTGGCGTGCCTCTCTGGCCCAAGTCTGGCCCTGCTTGCTCTT